>NW_015627892.1:473136-534365 GCF_001515625.1 Sinocyclocheilus rhinocerous | reverse complement strand
ATTTAAACATTATCAAAAAAAAAAAAAAAAAAAAAAAAAAAAAGTAAACATTTTCCTGAAACCCATATAAATCAGGAATGGTTCGTAGAGAATTTGGTCTTTTAAAAAATTCAGCTGACAAGTTGGTCCCTAAAGATATTACTTTAATCTATATGAAATAAAAAATAGAGAAGGTAAAATTCAGCCTCTCAAATGGACTCTCGCAATCATTCAGTGTCACACGCTGCAGGGAGGGCGTCCAGAACTGGTTATTGAGCGAACATTCAGTTAAGTGATTTTGTCCTCAATTACCAGACATTCCCCTGTATATTCTACTCTTGGGAGAACAGAGTGCCAGTCACGGTCCACTGCTGCAGGCTCTTATGTAGCACAGTCCCTTAAATCCTATAGTCCAGGGGTTTGTTAGGAGGTATTTGTGGAGGTCACCCTGTGGTTAGGTTGTTGTCTGGTGGCTCTAGGGTCTCAGCGATGTCCTCTAGCTCATCCAGGAGCTCAGAGAAGGAAGGTCTTCGGAATGCATCCATCTGATAGAAAGAGAAAAACATGATAAGCTTTGGTGTTTCATTGAATCTGTTATATATATACCTTCAAAACAGTTAACCAGGTGATTCATTTTGTTAGGAGGTATTTGTGGAGGTCACCCTGTGGTTAGGTTGTTGTCTGGTGGCTCTAGGGTCTCAGCGATGTCCTCTAGCTCATCCAGGAGCTCAGAGAAGGAAGGTCTTCGGAATGCATCCATCTGATAGAAAGAGAAAAACATGATAAGCTTTGGTGTTTCATTGAATCTGTTATATATACCTACAAAACAGTTAACCAGGTGATTCATGGAGCCACATTATGAATGCTGAAGGTGAAAGCTCTCACTTGACAGGTGTTAGTTCTATTCACAGTCACACCATAATAAACATGACCCTCGAGTCGCTACTTCATACCTGACAACAGCTGGCAGAGAGTTCCAGAACCCGCTCTGGGCAGCCCTGCACCAGCTCTCTGAACGATTCCACATCCAGCCCATAGTCCTGTCAACAGATCACACACTGATGTCAATTTACCTTTTACTCTTTCCTTTGAAAGAACATGGAAATGTTGCATACTAAAAGACTGTCGCAGAATTTAAAATGCATTCTGCATTTATAATTTAAATTTCATTAATTTCATTTGTGAAATTAGATTTCATCACATGAGCTCATAGCAAACTTTACAAATTGTCTCTCTCAAAAAAATTTTAATGCCAATTTGAAAACACTGCATTTCTTCAGAGGGGTCAAAGACAAACAACTGTATTTTATTAGGAAAGTGTAGGACAAACTTAACCAACAAAATGCATTTCATCAAAAAGATCCTAAACAAATTGTCTCACTAGAAAAAGTATATTATCTATGATAAACAATCTAAAATACAAACTTAAAAAAAAAGTTTGTACTGCAAGACAACACTTACAAACTATATTTCACCAGAAATTTGACACATTTTTTTTTTTTAATTATAAGAAACACTTTACAAACTATATCTCACCAGAAAATTGCAAAACAAACTTTGCAAACAAACTGTATTTCACCAGAAAATTGTAAGTCAAACTTTACAATTTCACCAGAAAATTATAGAAAACACTTCAGAATGAAGCTTTATTTCACCAGAAAATTACAAAAACTTTACAAACTATACTTCACAAGAATTTTTTTTACAATTTCATAAGAAAATTATATGAAACACAAACTATATTTCACCAAAAAAAAAAGCCAACAAACTATATTTCACAATAAAATTGTGACACAAACCTTACAAGTAAATTATATCTCACCAGAAAATACGAACAAACTATAAACAAACTTCTTACTCTTTAATCAAATAAATGCAGCCTTTAAGCATAAGAGACTTCTTTCAAAAACATTTTTTTTTTTTAATCTTTCGACTGGTAGAGTACATACGATAACCACGTGTCTTTAGCCTCATACATTTATTAACAACTACAGTGAAAATGTAGATGGACCAGAAAATCATTATCCTTGATGTGACGGAAGAGCGCGATGAATAAATCCATACTAAAGAATCTAAATGTCCGTGTGATGGTTCCCTTGACCTAGATCAGATCTATCTGTTCTCTCCCCTCCAGACATCATCGGCTGTCCATCAGCATTAATGAAGCGTAAATGACCACACTGCTGTACACCAGGGCGCAATCGCTCTGTCTGACCTTACTTTCATCCCCAATGCAGTGAAGAGAACCATATTAATTCACGCGACGTAACACGTCTCTCTCAAGGGGTTGTATGTACTGTAATCATCCCAGAGCTCATGCAAGTGCTAAATTATGTATTCTGTGTAACGATGTAGTGTAAATGAACAAATGGTATTAATCTGCCTATGCTGAATAAAAAAAAGGTGTAGAAACAGTTTTCACTCAGAAATATCTAGAAAATTTCCCAATTAATTAAAAAGAAACTTTCACATTGAATTGAGTTGTGAAATTTAAAGTAGAAAGACTGAAATTGTATTTTCTTGTAAAACATACTCTCATAGGCTTTGTTTTATTTACAGCTTTGAACAATCTTTGAGGGAATCCATGCTTAGAATCCAAACAACTGTAACCAAATATTTTTTTAAATAATCTTTTTTCACCATGTAAAGCTTGTAACCCTCCAAAGAGAAAGGAAAACTTGAAATCGCATCATATGACCCCTTTAAGAAAAACATTTAGATAGGAGCAATGAAAGTTTGTCCCACTAATTTCTAATGTTAAAAAAATGGTTCAATAGCGTTGTTTTTTAGTATTCTGATCACTACAAATCACAACATATATTTAAATAAGGAAGGACTGAAGGACTGTCTTTGTGTGTTTACCTGCGTCCTGGGCAGCACCTCTGGGTCGGCAGGGATTCTTGCTAAGATCTCACACAACATGATCCCAAAAGAGAAGACATCAACCTATGATTAAACAGGAGAATACGGCCAGTCAGCAGAGGTTCAGTTCGGTCTCTAATCACAACAGCACCGGCAACGGCTCTCTCTTTATCACTGACAGTGAGGCAGAAACAGCTCACAGTTTATTGTATCTGTTACTCATAATAAATGACTTTCCAAATCTCTACCTCAGCCCCGACCTATGAAGGATGGCATCAAATCAGAAGGTTAATTTGGATTAATGTGAAACGGTTATGTGGATAAATGTGAAACCTGTCAGTAAATCAATACTAATTTAATTTTCAGGAAAAAGACTATTCAACCATAAATGTCCTATTCTACACTTTCGTTTTCAAAGTTGGACGTCTCATTTTCATTGGTACAGCATTCTGTTCTCAGTACCTTGCGGTCATACGGCTCTCCTCTAAGCATTTCAGGGGCCATCCAGAAGGCCGACCCCACCAGAGACAACTTCCTGTCGGGGTCTTTTGCAGGCAGATCCCCCACTTCTCTGGCCAGCCCGAAATCAGTGACCACGGCCTCCCTGCCACGCGAGGTCACACGGATCAAGCAGTTCTGCATTGACAAAACAAGATTCCACATGTAATATGTTGCATTAGAAACAGACTTTATCTCACATCTTTCACTGTGGTATGAGGAAAGAAAGCAAACGAAAACAAAAGTATAAGGAAGATTTTTCTCCATCTCAGATGACCAAAATGACAGAGTCTTATGAGGGAGACCCATCATTTTTCCAAACAGAACTACAAAGCAGCACAATTACAGTATCGTGCCACAAGATGGCAGTATTGCTCAACAGGAAGATTGAGCAGTAAGAAATTGTCTTTGACTCTGCTTCTCTATTACAAAATCCCCTAGAGCCTACAGAAAAACCCAGTCATTACCTGACCATTTAATTAATCAAATCTGGTGTGTCATGGACGGTTTGTCATCAGCACATGACTCCAAAGCTGTGGAGTTATCCAAGCTTTATAGTTCCTGTTTTCCTCTCATTTAAACAGAAAGTTATGGCTCTAACATAAGATTGGGCTAAAAATAAATAATAGTATGCAATCCATATAATGATAAACACATTTTAAATAAAATTAATAAGAATAATAATAGATCATTATTACACATAAATTATTACACAATGTAACAAAAATGTGTTTCATTTAAATTTGTGTGTGTATTGTTCTTTTGTAATTCCGTAAATTTATTTTCACATAGTATCAACATTTTGGTCAGGTCAATTTTAGAACTACTATCATTAATTATGAAACATAACATACATATATTACATATACGCTACAGATAAGCATGTTTTGTTTTTTTAAAGATATTTTGCATTTGCAAGGATGGGAACATTCTAGAAGTTTCTGCAATATTCTGTAATATTCTAGTGCTTTCTGGAACATTCCAGAAGATTGTGAGACTAGTCATAAAAGACAAAAATCATCCAACTTACACTTGTTGTCAGCTTTACTTGACAAGCATTTTGTTCAGTCAATGAATCAGTAACATTAGTCAGTGAAATGCACAAATTGATAAATATGATGCTGAAAGGTAAACTCTCTGACTTCAACTTAAAGCACACACAGTAGTCTTTCACCAGAGCATCAGGTATAGCTTTACATCAACAGAGAGTTGTGAATGTGCAATGAGTGTGCTATCACGCTCTGAGGTTTCATGTGTGGCAGTAACAGTACCCATGTGTTTTAAATACACCCACTGACATAAGGCAGCTATACAACCACACATAACCTCTGGCATGGAAACCTGAACCTGCCATGTTATGCAAGCAGAACAAGTAAAGTTTTACCTCCACACTGTGTAATGGCATGTAAACTATAGTAGCAATATTTGTGCTATGGACTTGTTCAGGTGTGCTATTACTTTTCTGTACGTTCTTTCTTTGCCTGATAAAAAGCTAAAAAAAAATCCTTCACACCTACACTGGACCAGTAAACAAGCCCCAGCTACCACCCCGAACACATTAGCAACCACATTGCATTGGGACAATGAGTTTACTTTAGCATGGAGAAGCATACATTTACTTCAAGAAATGTAAAAATCTAGTTATAAAACATAAAACCGTTTAAAAATAACAAGGCTAAGTTATGTCCGTTTTTAGTAAAACTGCATGTGAGCAGGGTGAGAGGATAAAAGCTTGAAAGTGACAGGTGTCAGCAGGTCATTTCTTATGTGAGCGAGTAAAAAGAAAACGAAAAAAGGTTAGCGAGTGAAAGCAGCCGCAGTCTGGAGTTTATGGAATGGTGAATGCTGGCTACAGCATTAGCATAATAACGGCCTGACCTTCCCATCTCTGTTCAAACACACAGGCCTGTGCTCACTGCACACTGCAGCCTGGCAACTGCCACAGTTAAACCTGTCAGGACCATGACTGTTTTTCTCTGCTTACAACTTTATAAGGGTGCAGGTTCCCTTTTCAAAATGCAACGAAATTCTCGTCTTTTAGTCATTTCACTAACAATATGAGTGAGGGTGTCATATACACTACTGTTCAAAAGTGTGGGGACAGAAAGTGTTTTTAATACTTTTATTTACCATGGATGCACTAAATTGATTAAAAGTGACAGTAAAATTTTTTTCAAACAAATCTGTTCTTTTGAACTTTCTATTCATCATCCTGAAACAAATATATCACGGTTTCCACAATAACAGCTCACATCTTCCAAAACATGAAAGAAAATTTTCAAATAGACATTGTCTTTTTTAACAAGCCGCATATTTGAAGTCTAAACAATTGCATTCTCGCCTAAAAAATCTCTAAAAACTACATTCTGTGACACAGTAACAGTATTATCCATAAAATTATAGTGGATCTGGGCATCTGCCATGACACTTGCTCTGAGAAATACTGCAAGTGGAGTGATACAAACGGTGGTTTAGAGTTCTGTTATCACTAGAATATCGCACTGCTCAGATATCTCAGCTAATCAGATTCAAGGACCAGAAAGAACTGTTGTATAAATAATAAAAAATTACAATAAAAGTGTTTTCACTGTATTTCAAATAAATGCAGGTTCAGTGAACATAAGAGAAAAAACAAATCTTACAGACCCCAAACTTTGGAACGCCAGTGTATTTTCAATAGAAAGTATTTCCTTCCTATTGAAAATACACTTCCTTTTTTTCCAATAGGGATTTTCAATAGGAAGGATTTCCTGATATGTTTTTTCCTTCACTGAATTTCTATAAACACATTCTGAAGAAAAACATAAAGAAGCATCACTTATATTTCCCCCAGGGCCGATCCTGTTCCTTTACAGAACACGTCTCCTTCAGGACACAATGTTCTTTACCAAAAAAATGTTGAAATACCTTGGCCCATGGTGTGAGAATGGTCACAGTGGAGGCATGCGGCACTGTTTTTCATGTTCTGTGTGTTTCGGTATTAAGCATGTTATCTACGTCCCATCACTCTGCTATTGTGTTCATAAGCGATGAATGGAAACCATAACTGAAGTAAATCTACAGAAACCAAAACCTTTCACTCAAGATAATATAAATGGTGCCAAGTTTCACACATTGAAAAATGGAAATGCAAGCACTACTTGTCACAAAATGCCATTCAATTTTTTATCATTTCAATTGTTGAAAAATAAAATAAAATCCAAAAGTGAATTAGGAGCCAAATAAATATTTTTGCAAACATACTACACTAAAAATGCATTAAATTCATTGCAAAATTTAGATAACATAATATCAAACCAAGCTGCAGCTGCAATCAAATAATGCTGGACCTTTTCCTGAACTAGCTTCACTTTAGTTGGTTAACAGGTAATGGTTAAAATGAGTGAAGTTAGAAAATGTGTAGCAATAGTTTGCAGATAGCACTTTGACATTTTTTAATGCAACGCAATTGATTTTTTTTAATTTTTTTTTTATTTATATAACAAAAATATATAATATATATATATAATTATTCTTTTTTTAAAAAAAATGGATTTTAAGTTTGACTTAAGCATCCAGATACCTTTGGGGCCACTGTGTAAGTATGCCGATCTTCACTTTGTAAGATTATGGGAGATAATATTATGGTTATCTCACAACTAACTAAGCTGTACCTAAGCAATAAAAAAAAAAATTAGGTTATATGAGAAAAGAAGAAATGGACACAAGCGAAGTGTGCTCAATACCAGTTAAACACTGGAATCTGTGGAATTATATGCATACATGGTACTCGCTGAATCATGTATTCAACACATTTTGTTCAAAACATGACTTAAGTCAGTCAAGTCAGGCAAGTTACATTAGATGTAAAAACAGCAAAAATTTCAATGGAGTGACATTACAAATCTCTATCATTAGCTATAAATGCAAAGGCGTGTTCTTGGCACACACCTTTAAATCTAGGTTGAACACTGCGAGGTGATATTTCATAATATATCTTTGCCATAATTGCTCAACTTTGATCCCTGAAGTCTGCCAACTCACTCGTCCTCACCTTAGAGTTGAGATCTCTGTGGTAAATGTTCTTGTAGTGGAGATAGGTCATTCCTCGGCTAATATCACAGCCCAGTTCGATCTTCTCTCTCCAGCAGAGGTTGACGTCATGCCTGGCCAGCAGCTCCTCCAGACAGCCTCCGCTCACATACTAGGTGGAGGAGGGAAGGACACGAGATTATAAAACACTTTGAATTATAACCTGATTTATACAGTGAAAATGCAACTCACTTTTGCAGCATGTTAAATCAGGAAAACTTTTTTTCTTTGTAGAAAATGATATACTCTTCACACATTAGAAAAACATAATGGTGAGTCACTGCTAGTGTTATGAGACTTTCTGGGCAGCACGCAGAGAAAGCAAAAGACTGGATATGCTTAATTGTGAATACTAATTCCTAAAAGTTGCCACCCACCTCGAGAATTGGATACAGCTTGTTCTCCTTGACACAAATCCCCAGGTACCTACAGAATGAAAATCACAGTATTTTACTTTATCATCCGAGAACTGAGGAATAACGCAAAGTTTAGAGCATTCACAGGTAATAACAAGACTGACAAATCATCCAATCAGCACCTGTGACCTTTATACATCTGTGTAAACCCTTTAAATTGACTTGAGATAAAATGTACAGTCAAAGGAATCAAAAGGATTTTAGCAGTGCAAATTAAATAAGATTTTTACATTTTCACCCAAATGTGTGTAGGTTCTATGTAAAACTTGATGCCAGAATGACAGTGTATTGCAGGCATTTACCAGGCCATTGCTATGCAGTTGCTAAGGTACTCAAAGTAGTTTTTAGTTGCTATTGGGTTGCTAGGGTGTTCTGGGTAGTCAAAAGAGGCCACATTTTTATGATATTCTAGATGT
Source organism: Sinocyclocheilus rhinocerous (assembly GCF_001515625.1). Lineage (NCBI taxonomy): Eukaryota > Metazoa > Chordata > Actinopteri > Cypriniformes > Cyprinidae > Sinocyclocheilus > Sinocyclocheilus rhinocerous. The sequence continues at coordinate 526,123 of NW_015627892.1, read as the reverse complement.
GGCCTGAATACAAAGGGTTAAATGTTTGTTCTTAAACGTAAGTATGAGCAATTAGGGATGTTAAAATTCTGGCTGATCCAAATGATAATTGATAAATATATTTCTAAATGATATTCAAATAAAAAATACAATATTGTCTAAATAAATTAAAAATAAAACAAGAACTGCTAAACAATTGTTTTAAATGCAACAAGAGACTTGTACAGTATGAAAACGGGATAATCATATGGAAATTTGCTAAAGGCTTTTTAATCAACTTTTGTGAAGTTGACAGTAAGGTAATCTAACTCTAAAAATATTAGAAATTAGCATGCACAATTAGATATCCAACAATAACAGATACCAATGAATTAAAAATCTCTAATATTGACCAATATCTAATCTGGTGCAGATATATCATGCATCCTTACAAGCAATACTAATAATGATGCTTGTTTTAGCAAACACTACTAAAACTCAGGATTCAAAACACGGGCTGTGTGTAGTTATTACAGTCTCACAGTCTAATGCTTTTAATATCAGAAGATCATCTAAATTGTAGCCATTCACTGGTTACCTTTGTTCAAGGTCAGGAAATCTTAACGTAGTCAGGTTTATTATTTAGTATTACGCCGACAGAGTCAGAGTTGTTTTCTTCCCATGTTCTGAGTGGGTGTTATGAGCATCAGGCCGGCGTGGGATTGATGGAAGTGATTAATAATCGCGTGTGCAGAGGCGGCTCACCTCACTATGTTCGGGTGGGAGAGTTTCTGAAGTAGACTGATCTCCCTCACGATGCTGTTCTGATCCACGTCATTCTTATAGATCTTCACTACCATCACCTTCTTCGTGGTGCCATGTATCACCTGAGCGAGGGAGAATTACATCATTATTGACTCAGCAGCGAGGGCGTCACATGCTGTACATACAGTGGGCGTTTCAACAGGAGGGATTTCCTGACATGCTTATCCTTCCTTGAAATTCTGTAAACACATTCACAACAAAAAAGAAGCATCACTCTTATTTTCCCCTGGGCTAATTCTGTTCCTTTACAGTACACAACTCCTTTAGGACACAATGTTCTTTTAAAAAAAAAGTCCAGTCATTACTTGGCCCATGGTGTGTTTTTTGTTGTTGTTTTTTTTACAGTTTTTTTTACATTCTGTGTGAATTGATATTAAACACGTTATCTAGGTTCAATCACTCTGCTATTGTAAAGCTCTGCTGTGATCTTAGTCCTCGCCAAAGTCTTTCATTCAAGATAGTATCAAGCACAAAAGAGTTTCACACAATAATAACGGCTTTTTTGTGAGCTTTGGCAAGACTTGTAACAAAATGCCGTTTAGTTACTTACAATTGAAATTATGAGGTTAAAGGAATGCTGAAGCGATTTTGCAAAACAAGAAAAAAAAGTTTGCATATAAAAAATGTGATTGTTTCCTCAGGCATTTTTTAAAACCAACTAGTTATTTTCATGTTTGTGATGGTTTTCAAGATCATTTAAGCTTGACAGGGTGGTGATGGTTACGTGACGTTAAACATGTATTTCTTAGTAGACTGTCTGCAGCTTGTTTTTAGGAAACGACAGACACTTCATGTCTGTAAGGTTCTTTTGTAAGGACTAACAAGGCCGTGACTTCCAGACAAAATGATTAGAAGATCATTTAACATTTTGGCAACAGAATTCGGGTGGGTACAAAATCCCCACCAATTATTTATACTGGAGATAAGGAACAGAACCTTTGCTCTTGAAAGGCAGCAGGTGGTGGAACGAAAACATTTATCTTAAGGTTTCAATGCCTGAGATCTCAATGTGCCTCATTTTCACAGCTTTGATTAAATCAGTGCACTTTCGCTAAAGGGCAGATTATCTAATCAGATTCTGTGCTGTTCCATTATTACATGCCGCCTTTAGGACATTCTAGCAATTTTAGCACATTTTTCATAAACATTTTACATTTTTTTGTCTCGCTCCACCGTTACTGACAGGAAACCCTTACCTTGTAGACCTTGGAGAAGAAGCCGGTTCCGATAAGTTCTGCGCTGAAGTCTTCCCAGAACTCTAGTTTACGGACGGTGGTGCGGAGTCGGTGCCAGCAGTCGGTCTGCCAGTAGGTGTCTGTGGACTCATTGAGCAGAGTGGGACTGACCGGTTCTGGAGTGTCGTCCACCTCACACATCTTGGAGATCTCATCTACAAGAGAAAAAGCAGAAGTAGGAGAGATGAAGCTTAGTTTTACACTGCAGAAGTGGATTTAGAGTAATCAAAGCAACCAAGCTTTGTTTATAGGAGATGAAAAAAAAATCTGTTTTGCAATACAAAAAATAAAAATCACTAATAATTCATCACATTATATACCTTATTCATCTGACGTAAGACCAGTTTTACAGTAAAGCCTGCATTAAGATTAATCATAATGTCCAAGACTGCATCTATGCAGAGGATAATCCACAGAAAAATTTTAAAAAAGGATGCATTTTGATGAAAAATAAAATGTCAAAACAGACAATACCTCAAATAACAATATGTTTTTATATAAAATACTTATATCTGGATTAATCATGCATTTTCATCAAGTTATTTATTAATTTAGCTGTTTCATTGCAGGGCTTATGATTATTTAAATTTAAAAAATCTAAACATATCAATTTTTTAAAGGTCTACCATTACTTTATCATAAGGACTATTCTTTTTTCAGTATGTTTTAATTACATTTCGATAAAAATGTTTATATCATGATACTTAACTTCGTTAAATGCCAAACTCGTTATCAACGAAAGGAAAACTTGAAATCGCATCATATGACCCCTTTAAGAATATTGTGATTCTTGCTTTTTTTGCTATATCGTCCACCCCTACTATAGTCATAATTTGCAGCATCCAAGTTGTATTTCCAAGGTACCAGGCTGATACAGTTCAATGAGCTTGCGATGACATCAAATCTTTGAAACAAGTAAACGAGACACCCTTGAGCACACCTGCATATTCTCCTTTGTTGTCAGTTATATCCGGTTTCAGATTTACCCACCTTGAAAAGCAACCTGTGGTTGGTCGCTCTGATTTTTGGCCAGATGTTTTCCTGCACATTTGGGTGGCATTATGCAAATGTTTCCACATAGTGAGGTAGATATGTGGGGGTGTGTTAGAACGAGCCGTTTTAGGGGGGCGTGGCAGAGTCTTAACTTTGATAAAGAATATCTCTTTGGTTTTGAGACTTTAGTCTTTGCAACTTCAGGGATCTTATCTATGCACAATCAGCTTGTAACACTCCAAAGAGAAAGGAAAACTTGAAATCGCATCATATGACCCCTTTAAGAATATTGTGATTCTTGCTTTTTTTGCTATATCGTCCACCCCTACTATAGTCATAATTTGCAGCATCCAAGTTGTATTTCCAAGGTACCAGGCTGATACAGTTCAATGAGCTTGCGATGACATCAAATCTTTGAAACAAGTAAACGAGACACCCTTGAGCACACCTGCATATTCTCCTTTGTTGTCAGTTATATCCGGTTTCAGATTTACCCACCTTGAAAAGCAACCTGTGGTTGGTCGCTCTGATTTTTGGCCAGATGTTTTCCTATCTACATTGGCAGTTTTTGGCCCAAATAAGCTGCAAAGTGGACCAAAGTGGACTTTGTGCCCATACTTAAAGGTCTAGATAGGCAAGCTATCCTGTAAGTGTGCCTTTAAAGATAGTTTGGCTTTATTTAGGCCAAGCAGACATTACATAATTAACCATATCCTAAGAACTTGCAAATGTCCTCATTGGATGATCTCACATTATGAGGAAACATGAGGTTAATATTTAGACTTAGGATGCTGAACATAGATAACACATGATTTTATGTACTACACTAGCACAAACTTCTGGCTGACCATGTGTTCTACAAGAAAAAACTGTTTGTGTACATGTGTGCATAGTGTGGATAAGTCTGGACATTTTATTGAATTGTGTATTAGCGTGTCAGCTGGAGATTACATCATTGCGCGTCATCATTGGTGCCCAGAGCACTGGGTGTCCTAACTACCCGTTAATATGTTTACTGGCTTCCACACGCAACATCCTACAAGGTTTCTCAGTGATGGTCCTGCCACAACCTCTATCCATCAGCTGCCACCGACACACCAACGTCTGACCCCAGGCTACTGACACAAACACACTCCCTCACACTTTATCAGATACTGTATGTGTTAACATTACTCTCAGATATTCAAAGCTCTCTACCAGTTGCAATAATCCGGAAGGTGATGACGCATTGCTACTGCACTGGAAAGCTCTGGAAAGCAAAGTCCATAATATCAGTGTTAGCTCAGCATAAACTCTAGTTAGATAGCTAGCTGGCCGTACATACTGAGAAAAGGCTGTAATCATTACATAGTCTCAGGGATTTGCTGTGAGAGAGAGATAAAATAACCAGGTTAGATCACTGCTCTGATGTTTGTCTGGAAGATATATAATTCAGTCCTTTAAAACGTTTTGGTCAATCCTTTTTTTTCAGTCCTTTTAAAATGTTTTGACATTGTTTTTGAGCTTGTAATTGTTTGTTGTTGTCTAATTTTTACATATGACAGTGCACTAACCACAAAGTATTATGCTATTACCTTGTTTTTTGGACATAACATGGAAATACCAAGGTATTCTTTTGAAGTAACATGGAAATACCACATTATATGAATATGCTAATCAATTAATCATGTAATACTAGTGTTTTAAACAAACGTACAAAATGTGGCAGCATATAAATGTATTTATAAAACTAAAATTATTTATCTGAAATACTGAAATGTAATATTACTTCATATTTAAAATATTAAATATTACACTAAGATGTTATATATAATTTAATATTTTAACATTTAATATTTAAAAGTATATATGAAAAGTATGTGTGTGTGTGTTTGTACAGAGCTGCTTTCAATACAAAAAAGATGCTTGTGTTATTTAATAGCTTTGATGACTTTACTATTACTAAAAATGTGCAAAATAGTAGCAATAAAAATGAGACAAAATGCATTGTATTAAAATACCATGGAATTTCCATCTGATGTACCACAGCACCAGAACAGTACTTTTTGTAAAGATAGTTTGTGGAAAAACTATGGCATATGTGCAGTGCACCTATGCTAACAAAAAGTGTTGATTGACATATTTTCTTTGTCACGCTTGGATAATATTAAATGCTGGTGCAGTACATGGTGCGAACAAACCAAAAAAATTTTCTGAAAACTTCCTTGAATGCATTATGGCGGCGTATATACGTAAGATGCAATAAGATCCATCAGGGCCTAAATCTTGATATTTCTGCTATCATCTAAAAGCATTAGCACAATTACCTAAACTAAACAGCGCTCAAAGATAGAAAGCTCATCCAACCATCAAAGTTCATACAACAACAAATAAGATAAGAAACTCACTAATCCTGTACGATAAGAGAGAGTGATTACTGCCAATGCATATCTGGCTGATATTTGATATCTTGTACAATCACGCACAAACCCATGCACACGCACGCACACGGATGCACTGAGTCTTAAAGCCATCCTCAGATGTCATTGTCATTATGCGTGACACCTGAAACCTGCTTTGCCAGACGTACCTTGCCTCTCTCACATGCAAACGACAATGGTGAACGTAGGATCGACTGACGTGGTCTTTGAGGGGGTTTAGCAAGCCAGGGTGTCTCTTTCAGTGTCTGCGGGTATGTTAATGTAAATGAGACATGGAAAGAGAACCAACACGGTTTGGGGAGCGAGTGTAGAATGGATTCAGATGTGGTGTGACGCAAAGCATTTGTTTGATCTACCTTGGGGTGAAGGATAGAAAGAAATTACTCAATTAGTCTTCAACTACTCACAGCGCTCCTACTGAAAGAGTGAATTTCACCTCTTGAGTCGATTGGAAAATGTAAGAAGAGAGTCTGAAACAAAGCAAACTTTGTTTGGAATGGAGAAAAAAAATGGTTTAGACTACTGAAAAATGAGCTTCCTGCCATTCAGGTAGCTTTTTCCATAATCAAAAGTCCACACAGGAAAAGGAAACTAAAAGAACATTGGCCAGCATGTGCTGTTAAACAACTGAAGGGTTAAAACAGGGCATTTTTACAGTAAATAATTCAGTGTAAGGCAAGAACTCTCGTGTGTGTCACTTTGGGCGCTCTCCTTTAGAGATCTATTGAGTTTCCTTCTGTCTGTGTAGCAACTGAAGCTCCCTGGGTCACATCCCCTCTGCTTTCTATGACGTGAGCTCTGGAGTGTGTGAATGAGACAGAAAGAGTGAGAAAAAAACTAAAAGAGGTGATGAAGTTTACAGTTTGGCTACATTCATCTCGAAGCTTAATTTTATGCTAGAATATTCAGTGCAATATCGTCTCACAGATGGTTCCTGAAACCACAAGCTGTGAAAATCTGTGTCATTTCAGATCAGTAACCATCTCTAGTGCTTGATTTGGCCGATAATAACCCAGTCATGCATAGGTTAAGCAGGTCTCAGTCATCATAGGTAATGCAGATGGGCACATGCATATTTTACACATTCAGGACCGAGACACTCCTATAAATGCAGGTCAAATATCAGTACAACTAGACATGGGTTTCTTCATCAGAACAGATTTGGAGAAATTTAGCATTCACTTGCTCACCAATGGATGATGGCACCCATTCACTGCAGAGGATCCATTGGTGAGCAAGTGAATGCTAAATTTCTCCAAATCTGTTCTGATTAAACTCATCTTGAATGAGTACATTTTCAGCAAATTTTCATATTTGAGTGAACTGTTTAGTTTTTATGTCATTTTCCAGCCTCTCTGATGATTAGAATTAAACATACTTTCTTCTTTTTGGTGCTGTGCTTTTATGGACGTCGATATGTAAGCAAGCACTTTGCATGTGAAATGATTATTATAATGAAATCTAGTTGGCACTGCCTCATGCCTTTTCATAAACTCCCTGCATTACATTCTGACAGGTTCACACAACAATCTGCACTGAAATGTGACGCACAAACTGTTAAGTTTGGACATGATCAGGAGCATTGTTGAAAAAATAAACATTCTTTCCTAACATTATGCAGAACGGCATGTGCAGCCTCACAGCTAGGAAGAGCGAAACATTTGGCAGACCATCTTATTAATGTTAGTTTACGAACTGTTTTCATAGTTACTTGTTCTTTTGGTGTTCAGGGTTAATAGTTTCTCTCCTACTTTATTAAGTCCTTTATCAATTCCTATTTAAAGAGCCAAACTGAATACTGAAAAGTTGTCGTTGGATTGGCGTAGAAATGTTAGAAAACAGCACAACCCGAGTGAAATGATCAACTGTCTGACTCTGGAATGTTGTCAAGTGTAAGTATCAATCAATGTCAGAACTAGATGGGGTCCAACAACCGATTGTTTTACACCAAACAGACGTCTTCAGGGTGTAATCACAGGTTAGTAGTTTCATTTAGAAAAAAACTGAGTAAAGGAGTTGCCCTGCAGGACATGGATAGCTGAGCTCAGGCAAACACTGGAAAAATCTGGTACCGTGAAGTCAGAGAGGTCAGGCATTTGAGTACAGTGATATAAGGCCATGTACACTACTGTTCAAACGTTTGGGGTCAGTACTATTTTTTTTTAAAGAAATTAATACTTTATTCAGTAAAAGTGCATAAGTTGAATAAGAATGACAAAAAAAATTGTTACAAAAATCTAATCACATCCTATTAATAAAAGAATCCTGAAAAAAATAATTCATTGTTTTCGCAAAAATATTTAATGTTTTAAACATTAAAAATGACAAGAAATGCTTCTTGAGCACCAAATCAGCATATTAGAATGATTTCTGAAGGATCATGTGACACTAAAGACTGGAGCGAAGCAAAAACTGCTGAAAATTCAGCTTTGCCATCAGGAATAAATTACATTTTAAAATATATTCAAACTGAAAACAGTTATTTTATTTGGTAATAATATTTCACATGTTATTGTTTTTACTATATTTTGGATCAAATAAATGCAGCCTTAGCATTGAGCATAAAACACTTCTTTCAAAAATATTAAAGAATAGTACCCCAAACTTTGAACGGCAGTGTAAAAACACACACGTAGGGTGCGGTTCATACCGAGACACCATTCTGTGAAATTCCACACTTTGTGAAGATTCTGAAGCATTGGACATGAGAAAAAACACCTATCTGCTGGTCTTACCAGACTAGAAATCAACATCATGATGAAAGACACACTAAATAAAGCCTTGAAGAAAGACCACAGAGAACTATATGGAAAAACTACATGAACCAAATTCAGAAACATCAAGTCCCAGAAATGCAACATCCACAACTGTGGCCTAAAAAACTGATACGATTGGAAACTCTTAAGCTAAACAGCAAAGTCACCGACACCTGTGAAAATGAGACTCTTTTCCGTTATTCAAGGGTTTTAAGACACTTGATCTCCATTTGCACATGTATGGACGGATCTACCAAGTTAACACGCAGCTCCAACCAAATCTTTAAAGACTTACCAGCTCCAACCACGCAAAACGTGAGGGAAAAGGTCATCTGATGTTCCACAAAGGAAATTTATCATGATTTACATCAAGAAAAAGAGAAATTAGCTACAGCCTGAGATCATTAGCGGGTTGCGTGCTACTGATTTGCCAGAATACAGCTGGCTAACTCAGAGACATACTGAATCAAAGCCCTTGTTCTCTTTGTTTAGCCTGCACAGATGACCTTTAACCTTCTATTGAGGACCTTCCACTGCAAATTGGACGGTCAACAGTGATTCCAACAACTTTCATTTTGAATTAACTGAAAGACATGGAGCAAAAGTATGGCAGCACTAAGCAAGGTCCAGCTGTCATTTTAGATGTCCTGGACATCCTGTCCAAAAAGTGGGACAAACTATGAGATTCTGCAGTTCTGCTCCAAACATTCCTCTTTTGGATGACATCACAGAACTGTCAAAAAGGTCATTGACCTCAGGTCTGAGATGTAGTTAGTTTGGCCGAACCCATTAACAACAATATGAAATGCAAACAGTCTGTCTGTATAAACAGACATCTTGTGACACTGAAGACTGCAGTAATGGTGGCTGCAGAAAATTCAAATTACAAATAATAAATTACATTTTCAAATGAATGAAAATAGAAAACAATTGTTTTAAATTGTAATAATATTTCACAATATTACTGTTTTTACTGTATTATCAAATAAATGCAGCCTTGGTGAGCATAAAATACTTTTTTCAAAAATGTAAAAAAAAAAAAAAAGTGATGTCAGGGAAATGTTTGGAAGTACAAAAAAATGCACTGACAGAAATGCGCTTACAATAGTCTATGAGGAAATCATTCAGCGTTTTCTTCCTGTACAGTAACTCACAGCAAAGCAAATCAAAACCAGTCAGTTTTCAACAGATTTTGCTGCAAACTTCATAAAAGTTGATTTCCTACATCCTGTACATGGTTCGGGAAATTTCTGTGTTTTCATATATGGCTTAATCCTTCTGCAATGTTTCTGTTTGTGCTAAACTGACAGCGCTGGTAGACACCCCCGCGGTCTGTTCCTCAGTAGATATAAATATCTGATTTATCGCCTCCATTTCCATTCGTACTCTCTAAACTCTCAACAACTCTTCACAAATACATAATATCAAATCTCGCAAAACATAATATAAATCTGGATAGACACAAGACAAATAAGTCAACCACACATGATTTTAATAGCCTGTAACATGAAACATTCCTAACAACATCTTTGTATGCATTTGCATTTGTAATATATTCAATTGAATATTTGCCAACAGCAATAAATTTCCAACATATGCCATTCAGTAACAGCTGGGCAGACGGGTAGACTAACTGTCATTTTCCTCTGCAATACAATCCACACTTCTGACCTAACTTGCAACTAATTTTAACCCAGGCTATTAGAGCAGTGTTTCTCAACCAGGGGTCCGTGGACCCCTAGTGGTCCTTGACGTAAGGCCAGGGGGTCCGTATAAAGTATGAATTTTTGTGACATGACATGTTCCCATGAAAGAAAAATCCAATATAGCTGATGATATGGCCAAATACTGGACAAGTCAACTAATTTGAATTATACTTGACTGCATTTGGTCCTCACAAAGATACAAATGATACATAGATGAGTCAATTTTGTTCTGGGGGTCCTTGAGGATGGTTCTGAATTGGACTGGGGTCCGGTACGCCAAAAGGTTGAGATTCACTGTATTAGAGGGTTCATATCCCTCTCAGACCAAACAAAATACACATCAACATATAGCTTACACATACAGGTAGCCAAAATATGTTCGGCACAGTCCTTTCCAACAAAAGAGCAGATAAGGAAAGTATTTTTTTACACGTAAAATTATAAATACTTACTCCATCGGTTCAACAAGCTGTTCATGTGCATCACGAGGAGGTGGTGATGGTCAGCTTCCTGCGACTGCCTCTAGAAGAGACCACACAAGCACACTATGAAATACTGGATAGCAAATGATATCTAAATATGTACTACAATCTCATAAAATTCAACACATCCTAAACCAAGTGTTGAATGACTAAGCAGCATTTTTTCTGGTCAGCACTTCTAAAGATAAAGCAACAGTATAACGGCTCCTAACTAAACTTGCTAGAAGACTTGCTTGTAAATTCCTTGTGTTTATGACATTTATGACATGATTTGTTCCAGACCATCTTTCGAGATAAAAGTTTTACACCGAAATAGGATTGAAAACCCTATAATTAAAATCACTTTAAACAATAAAAATTATTTTCAAGTTTACTATACTTTATATGTATTTATATTAGCATTTATTATGATTAAATAAATATAAATATACAAATTAAATCTACATATCTACACACATCATAAATACAAATATCTAAATAATTACAAATGTTCAGTAAACAAACAAACGACCAATCATCTATAGTCAAACATGAGCTAAACAATATAGATTCCGCAATGGCATCTCTAATTTAAATAAAAGAAATGAAAACATGTAACGTTACTTACAAATCCACCTGCCTCCCTCAAAATTCTTTCTGGCAGCTTCCTGCGAAATCGTGCCTTAGATGTTGCTGGTACATCTACTCTGCTGTGAAGGCTTCTGTCGCGGACAGGCGTGCAGTTCAGTGCGCATATTCCCGCTGATCCGCGCGCCACTGCGTTCTGCTGTACACAAGCACAGAACGCGCGCAGAGCTCAAGTCAAGAAGCGTTTGATCAGTTGCCATAGGAACCTGCGAGGTGAAGCCTTCACGCTCATCATAAATTCCACATATCTGCGCATAGACTGCGATCTTGTGGCGCCTCCCACACGCTACAGATTATCTTTAATTTCCGGGCAAAACGTATCGCAGAATGTCCTACATATTTTGATGATGAATGTGTGGATATGGCAGTTAAGTTTACAAATGCATCTCGTATTTAATATCTTTTATCTAATTTTTTTTATATCTATTTTTGAGTTTATAAATAAGATTTTCCATCTTATTTTTTTAAATATTACACTGAAAGATAAATATTTTGTGTGTTATATTTTGTTTTATGTGTTTGTAGAATGCACGAGCACTGTCCTCTGACACCCTCTAGTGATGTATCAAAATCTACATGAATAGTTCTTTGTTTAAAATAAAAGTTCATTCGACAAAATAAAAATTGTGTCATAGTTTACTTATGTTCCTGCCGTCAAAACCTGTATGGGTTTCTGGTTTCTGTATAGAACAAAGTGAGATGACAGAATATTCCTTTAAAGGGAAAGTTCACTCAAAAATGAAAATTCCTTCATCATTTACTCACCCTCAAGTTGTTCCAAACCTGTATGTTTTTTTTTTTTTTGAACACAGAAGATATTTTGAAGAATGCTGGTAACCAAACACTTGCCGGTAGCCATTGACTTCCACAGTAGGGAAAAAAATACTATGGAAGTCAATGGCTACTAGCAACTGTTTGGTTACCAACTTTCTTCCAAAAAAATGTCTTGTTTTCAACGGAAGAAAGAATCTCATATAGGTTTGGAACAATTTAAGGGTGAGTAAATGACGACATAATTGTTATTTTTGGGTGAACCATCCCTGTACTATTTACTATATTAAAACTACCTGACATTTTATTTTCAATAAAAAGGAACATTTGGGAAAAATTTGTAGAAGGGGAAAAAGAAAAACATTGAACTACAAGATAAATGTTAACAGAAATGTTCAACATTTTGCAGATACGTCTTGAAGGCATTTAACCATGTCAAAACAATACTATTTCGACTGCTACTACTATTAATAATAATAATGGCTAAATAAAAATAAAACAAAAGTAAAGGCAACTTTAATTTATTCAAATAATCAACTGGATACAATATATAGAATGACCAGCAATGAGATCAGAAGATGCTGTAAAGAGCTCAAACATGCTTCTAAAACATGCTGAATGAAACTGCGTGATTGTGACGGCATGCATTTATGTAACATCCCTGTAAACAGCCCTCTCAACAGTGCTCAAATGCAGTCGCTAGTGTGATATGGATGCAAACATTTACTCTAGCCCTTCAAGAAATACTGGGCAGAATAACCTGTTAAAAAGTTAAGAAGTTATCAATATACAGTACAGCGTTCCCTTCAATATACACCTCTATTCAACGTACCGTTCGCAATGTCATTCTTTGAGAAAGTGGCTGTAAATAGGAAACAGAAAAATGCTGTCTTTGATTTCAGCTGGTGAATTTTGCTCCTAGTTTTGATTGTACAGAAAAAGAAAACATGGTTACATCTTTCATGTAAAGTAATCTGAATTCTGCTAAACATTCTAATGTGCAAAGATAAATCTCCATATATTTTCAGATTTTCCCTATAAATACTTATTCAAAAAAGGGGAACGGTGCTTCTCTGGTCCTGAATATGTTATTTAAAGGTCATCAAAATCTGTTAAAATGTCCACTTACATATACAGTAGTGATATTGTATAACCAGCTTCGGTCGGTGCACATGCATATTGAAGTCAATATTACAAGTTTCCTTCAACAATCAACATCCAATAGAACAGACACAAGAGACCAACCGACAGTCCAGAACTGCACCACAATGTGAGATTTCTTATGCATAGTAATAGTACCTACACAAAAGATTTAAATAAAAGTCTTAAAGACAGAGAAAGAATGTCACAGAAAACAATTACTATAAAATACAGCAGAGTTTAACATGCAGGAAATAAAAAAAGTGAAAAAAAAAACAACAACAGTATATAGTTGACTTATAGTGTTACAAGGTAAACCAACAACATACATTCAACCTACTTGTGCAGAAAAGACTCCCCTGATACATGGAAGCATGAACTATGTTATTAATTTCAGTGGTGGAAAAGCACCATCACTCCGACATTTTGAAACTACAGCTAAATAGAGCAAACAAACAATCATAGAAAAATAATCAACACAGGAGATATATGACCATAGTGCACATTGAGAAAATCTCAACAGGGCTTTGGACTATTTTTGCTAACTTTAAAACTGAGCTTAAGCAAGTTACTATAGTTCTACACTGTCTACTAAAACAGCTTATCTAAAATTTCCAATTCTACTTTATCTACAATTCTATCGTACCAAAACTCTACACATGTACTGATGATCTATGCTACAGTTATGAGTATGAAAATGTAAGGCATATATTTGTGTCAAAACAGACTGACTAACATTGATTCCTTAAGTGAAAAGTCATGCATAGATTGCACAAAGTTATTGTATTTCCTCAAGAACTTCATAGAGTATGCGTCCTATATAGAAATGCTGATAACGAACTCACTCTGATCATGACGAAGTCGGAAATGCACTACTACATGGCATTTTGGTAATTCTAAACAGGAAAACGAAGTGAAATTACAGTAAGAAACTGTTATCTTCATGATTAAAAGGGTCAAGTTACATACAAGAAGAATGGTCACAATGCCTATTGTGGCATTCCCTAAAGGTTATTTGTGCCCTAAATAATTAACCTGCTATTCAAAAACATGCTATGACCATAAATCACTCTCTTTGTTGCTAAAAAAAAAAAAAAAGATAGTTTCCAGGTTTGGTCCTGTTCACCATCTACAGCGCTGACATTATAATATTATAATATAAACACAAAGCTGTGTGATTTGATATATAAACAAACACACACATACAAACATATCTGCATTTTCCCTAAATGGCATTATACACATTTCCTGACTGCGAATTTTAAGAAGTTGAATTATTAAAAAAATATTTGTCTTTTTATTTATTTTTGATCGTTTTTTTTTATTTTACTTAATGATTAAACAAACTTGATTTTGAGAAGAATTTCAGTTGAAGTTTAAATGAATTTCTGATGGTTAATTTCTGAAGTTTTTTTCTTCCATTTATTTTTTTTAAATCCAACTCTAAAAATCTAACAAGATCTGTAAAACTGCAATAAAGCAGCATGTCTCTAATTAATGAGTGATGGAAAAATCTAAGAAATCAAACATTTCTTCTAAAAACTTCTTAGAGGTTATTGTCAGCAAATTTGAAGATTTTCATTATTTAAAGCTATTTATTATTTAATGTGTTAATTTTTGTATACTTGCATGTATTTTATTATTAATTCATTTATTATTTACTATCTTCATTTGATCAAACAAACCTGATTTAATTTCAACTTGAAATTAATCTCTGATGAAAGTCTGAGCCATCTTTTATTTCATCATTTTCAAATCATATGATATAATTCACAATCAGGCAGTGATACAATCTCAATACAATCGATGCATGCAACACCCGCTGAGTGCCATTAAACAGCTTGAAAGATCAAAGACAATTTTTAATATAACTCCGACTGGATTCGTCTGAAAGAAGAAAGTCATATACACCTAGGATGACTTGAGGGTGAGTAATTTATGGGCTAATTTTCATTTTTGGGTGAACTAACCCTTTAATTAATAAGTGATGGACAAACCTAAGAAATCACCCATTAAGAATTAAAAACTAGTTAAAGGTTGTTGTCCGCAAATGTGAAAAGGCTATTTATTATTTTATTTGCCTTGATGTTTATTTATATACATTATTTAATTTATTTGACCAAACAAACCTGATTTTCAAGATTTCTTTCGAGAAATTAATTTCTGATGAAAGTCTTTATTTTATTACTTTCAAATTCAGTTCTAATAATCTATAAGATCTGTAAAACTGCAATAAAGTAGCATGTCTCTCTAATTAATGAGTGATGGACAAACCTAATAAATTGTACATTTTTTCCCCAAAAATTCTGTTTTGCTTTGCGGTGGCGCCCCCTAGCGGAAGTAGGGGAGTAAAGCAGAGTCTCCGTGCCGGAGAGGAGAGTAAAAACACGCGCGCACACAGAAAACAGGTCCTGAGAGATGGCAGAGACCTGGGCAGACAGATACAGTGCATGCTGCTGTGGACTGTACAAATGCATGCATGAGTGGGTGGGCACCCTCCACATAAACAATCCAACAAGAGCTTCTTCCTTTCTTCCATCTTTCCGTCCACGCCCCAGCCCCAGGTCCATATCCTGGCCTTCCGGAAGCCACGGCAGCCCCATCCTTGCGCATTTCCCCCGAGCAAGACACCCACAACTATCAGGAAAGAACTTCATCCTCGCCCACGAAGGGCAGGTCCATACTCCGCATGCCTTCCTCGCTCTCTTGTTTCCTAGGAAACAGACAAATGTGGAGGTTTAAAATAACTGCACATTCCAGGCGTGTCAACCAGTCTACGGCAATGCAGACTTGTTGTTAAGTGCAGCTAGAATTGTTAGGCAGCGGGGAAATTAAGTCAGCGCGAGGGGGAGTACATGGCATCGCATCAGTCATATGCTCGGGTCGGAAAGAGGCACATGAAACCTAACGAAGGGGTTAGACTGGGAAGGCCAGGACTGCAGCGCCGCATGCGAAATGCACCCAGTCCGACAAACCAATCAGCCATGGTTGGGCGGCAAATCAGGATGCTCCCAGATATAGAAGGACCTGGAAAACATCATCCTGAACTGCCCATGAACTTATAGGACATACATGAGCTTATTTTTTATCTGTTAAAACATTACATGCAAAATATAAATGCTTGATGTACTAAGGGTTGATTATTAAAAGTAGCTTGTACAGCTACTAAGGTTTTTAAGAAGGAATATCATGAATATTTTAAATATTACATGCATAAAATGCTGTTTATCAGGTAGGAAAATACAAGCGGAAAAGCTTGTTATTCTTTAAGCCATCTGAATGATAATAGTTTTGAGCATGCTAAAAAACACCACACCATTCCTTTTAAGTGCAGATCATTCAAAATGGGCATGACCATTATCTCCTACATATAATATAGGTGGAGGAGAGTGAACAGGACATATGTGGAGCGCTAACAGGCTAGTGGAGCTTTACCTGGGGGTACCGAGATTGCGGCAGTATTTCAAACTCCCTGCTCTCCCTTTTCTAGACGGCAGGAGAGATGCGGATACGTGAGAATTCTTAAATCGGAGCGTTTCTATTAAATATTCCTGCCTGCAAACATGACTAAAAAAGCCTTAAAGGAATATTTCATTAAATATAACTCAAATATGCTAACGATTACCACAGAAAATAATTAATGCTTGTCCCTTGTTTATTAAATATCAACAACAACTATAGGTTAAAGGGATAGTTCACTCAAAAATTAAAATTCTACTCGCCCTCATGTCATTCCAAACTTGTATGAATTTCTTTCTTCTGTTGAGTACAAAAGAAGGTTTTGTAGGTTTTGCCATTGACTTCCATAGTATGAAAAAAAAAATAGTATGGAAGTCAATGGCTACCGTCAACTACTTGGTTACCCACATTTTTCAAAATATCTTCTTTTATGTTCTACAGAAGTAAGTCAGTCATACAGGTTTGAAATGACATGAAGGTAAGTAAAAGGTTTCATTTTTGGGAGGACTATCCCTTTAACCAGCTTAGCAAAGCTATTATTGTAAGATATTACTACTTTGCTCATAGCAAAGCATTGCAATGATAGCTTCAACAGGGAGCATAGCTGCAAGGGGGCGCTCATGAGTCATAAAATGATAAAAACGACTCTACAGCTTTGTATATATAATAGGCATCTGAATAATATAATAGGTGTCTGAATTCACAGTATTCATTAGACCAGAGATCTCCAAAGCTAAACTCTGCAGGACACAGGCCCTCCAGGACCGAGTTTGGAGACCCCCGCATTAAGACATTTTGCAAAAAGTACCCGGAAGTTCTATTACTTCCGGTGAGATTCTGAGGTGTGCATCTGATCTGATCACTTTACTATCCCATGAGGCCACTAGAGAGGATTTGTGAATGGCAGTGAAGCAACATAACTAAAGGCTGATTTATACTTCTGCGTCGGACCAACGCCGTAGCCTTTACGCCGTAGGCTATGCGTCAGTTTTCATTTATACTTCTGCGTCGTTGTCCGCGTCAACGTGCAGTACACATGCAAACCGCTAGTCAGCAGTGTCCACGGGCATGTTGCTGGTGTAACCCGCAGTACCACGGCAAAAGCCGAAGAAGAAGCGGCTCGTCGGAGAAGCATTATAGCCGTGACGGCGGCAAATAAATATCAAATCATTAAATCATTATTTAAAACTACAAAAAGGAGACAACAACGGAACAGGAGATGATGGCATTCTTTCAATCTGCACAAGGACTTGTACCACGGCAGATCAACATTGTTTGTTGCGGACAACTACTGATGTATAATGCTGTGTAGTATAATAAATGATAAGACACTTGTTCTTTGCTTTGTTTTATTTTATATAAGAAGGTGTAACATTAAAATATATTAAAGTGCACATAAACACACACAAAACTCAAGTACATATGGAGGGAGGGGTTCTTACAGACCAATCACAGCGCTTGCGGTCTGCGTAGAATTGACGCGCTGTTAGATTTTTGGAGAGGTGCACGTCAGGCTACGGCGTATAGGTGTGCGTCTATGCGTACGCTACGGCGTAGGTCCGACGCAGAAGTATAAATCAGCCTTAACGCTTTAGGTCACATGGCAATGACGATTGTAGTACGTCAGGATTACATTGATACTACTCACATTCATACTATATAGAATTTTACTTTTTAAGAAAGTTTCATATTTAAATTGTTTAAAGTATTTTAGCTTAGTAGGGTACACGGTTAGTTTGGTAATTGTGAGCTAACTGAAAACACAATAAACATGTTTAATGTGACCATTGTAGTTTTGGCTTCATAATGCGATAGTGTGTTGTGTAAGTTCAAGAACATTCATTTATTAACTGACGGTTAATAACACATAACAGTTCATCTAGAAATGTAGTCTCATCTCAAAAAATTATTTAAACTTTAGAGGTTAAATGACATACATTTTACTGACGATTTAGTGCATTAAAAATGTACACTACCATTCAACAGGTTGGAGTCGAAAAGAGTCTTTTATGCTCACCAAGGCTGGATTAATTTAATCAAACGTACAGTAAAAACAGTGATATTTGTGAGATATTATTACAATTTAATAATAAAAACAAGTTTTCTAGTGTAATATATTTTAAAATGTAATTTATTTGTAATGAAAAAGCAGAAATTTCAGCAGCCATTACTCCAGTCTTCAGTGTCAAATATCAGTTGTGCTGTCAAATATTTTTGAGGAAACTATGAATTCATTTTATTTTATTTTATTTTTTTTACGGATTCTTTGACGAACAGTTTAAAAGAACAGCTTTTTTTTGTTTGTTTGTTTGTTTTTTAAATCTTATGTAACATTATAAATGTCTTGACTGTCACTTTTGATAAATTTAATGCATCCTTGCTGAATAAAAATATTAATAAATGGACAGCCTGCCTGCCAGGCTTCTATTTTAAGTGCATTACTGTAAACACATTTTTCATTCATTTTTAAGCAATTGAGAAACTAGTCAAAATTATTTTCTGTGGAAACGTTGCATAAGGCAAGGCAAGGCAAGGCAAGTTTATTTATATAGCACATTTCATACACAATGGTAATTCAAAGTGCTTTACATAAAAGAAAAGAAAAAAAATAATCACAACAATAAAACAAGGAATTTAAAAACTTTGAAAATGATTTAAAACATTTATTTAAGAGGTTTAAAATGAATTTAAAACGGTTAAGAATAGAAAACGATTATACATAAAATATAGTGCAATCAGTTCGGACATCGCACAGTGCTCATTCAATAAATGCACAGCTAAACAGATGAGTTTTGAGACATTAGACATTAAGCTCTTAGACATTAGACATTAAGCATAGACATTAAGCTCTATTTTACCTCAAAATACACTGAAGATTTATCCTTATAGTATTACAGTATGACCTAGTGTAGTTAAATAGAATAGTACATCTATACTAGTAGTTCCAATTAAATTACTGTCAAACAAGCTAGGCAAACCATTTTCAAATTTCTATGACCACCGAATCCACTGCAGAGTTCCAAGTCTAGGTTCAGGAAGTCTGTTACAGTTATAGCCCATCCTTAATGAGCAAGACTTACGATAGCGTGTGTCCTGGTGCGGCGGGACTCCTGTCTTCCCTGCGGCCCCAATCAAACGGGTTCCCAAAAGAACGCTTGCGCAGCATAGTCCTAACCAAGATCTATAGCAGAGAGCATGCAGCAAGTATAAGTAACTCCAAAAACAGGCTTTGGGCTGTAATCTGTGTGGGTCATTAATCTGTTTATACATTTGATGAGGTTATTAACATTGAATACATTTTGTGTATTCATAAAAACAAATAGGCCACTAGGGGCTTGTGATCTCACCACAGTGGCCAGGCTGGGGATGTGCTTGACAGAGTTTTCCACCTCCTCCTCTGTCACTTCTATCAGGCTGCAGCAGTTGTCATCCTCAGGGGGGAGGGGCTCAGCGCCGTGCCGCGTCACCCATGGGTGCACCTACAACAACAACAGCGGAACAGAAATCCTGCTTTGATATCATTCATTAACTCAAGACTGTGTCTAGGCAGCTGGAGTGTCCTATATTCACACAGGAAGTGCTTTGAAATCATCTTTTAAGAACAAAGAAGGGTTTCATTTTTGGTCCATTTAAAGTATGGAGGCTAATTATAACATAAGAAAAAATATACTACCAAGTACAAATAATTTGGGGTCAGTAAGATTGAAAAGAATACTTCTATTTAGCAAGGATGCATTAAGTTGATCAAAAGTAAAAGTAAAGATATTTATAATGTTTTCTATTTCAAATAAATGCAGTTCTTTTGAACGTCCCATTAATCAATGAATCCTGGGAAAAAAAGTATCATGGTTAAAATATTTGTTTTCAAAGTTTTTTCATAATTCATAATAAGAAATGTTTCTTGAACACCAAATCAGCAAATTAAATCATTTCTGAAGGATCGTGTGACACGGAAGACTGGAGTAACAGCTGCTGAAAATTCAGCTTTGCCATCATAGGAATAAAATACATTTTAAAGTATTTAAAAAATAAATAAAAAAAAAGTTAAATTACTGTTTATATAACTGTTTATATTATTATTAATATTACTGTTTTTTGTATATGTATTTTTGAATTAATGCAGCCTTGGTGAGCATAAGACTTTTTTCAAAACCATCAGTAAAATCTTACTGATCCCAACGTTTTGAACAGTAGCATGTATGGTTTCAAAAAATGTACAAGTAAAAAACGAAACATCAACCAATAGCGTAATTCTAGGCCAAAACTGTTTATTTTTCTGACCAATCACAGATGAGGGCTAGTATTCAGGAAACATACTGGTGACGTTAATAGCTCGGAAATGACACATATCACCTTTGTTAAACTTGAAGGTGGAGTCACTGGTGAAATAAAAGTCACACTGACCTTGATTTGTGGGACGGTAATTCTGGTTTCAGGATTCTTGTCCAACATTTTAAAAAGAAGGTCCTTTAAGTCATCTGATATGTCCGCGCTGTTAAGTGGGACAAAAATGCTATCAATGTCAGAACATCGGGATGGGGAAGGTCTTTCAGGCTCAAGAGAAATACTCACTTCTCAGGAAGCTCCACTGGTTGGGTCTTGATCTTCTGATGGAGGCTCAAAATACGCTCATCCATAAACGGACACTGTAAAGAAAGGAAGTAAAGTCAAAGACCACGTCAAAAAGAATTTGTTTTGCTGAATTGTTACTGTTTACAAGACATATTTCATGATATATACAAAGGTCAAAACAGGGCATACCACTCCAAAGATAAAACAGTACAAGGTGACTCCCATCGCCCACACATCCAGAGCCTACAAAAACATGATGTTAACTTGACTAAAGCAAAATTGACAGCAAGACTGACAGGATATTAGCAACTAGCTTAGAGAATAGAGCTTTTAACCTTTCCAGAGAAGTTCTTGCGGGTCTCTGAGAGGGTCTCTGGGGCGAGAAATGCTGGTGTCCCAACTGTGCTGGTCAGGAGGGCGTCTGCTCCCTCAAACTGGTTACTGACCCCAAAGTCGGCAATTTTAACATGGCCATCTTCTCCCACAAGCAGGTTGGAAGGCTTGACGTCCCGATGAATGATTTTCTGATAATGTACTGTTGAGGATGAGAAGTTTCCATCACTTTTAATCGTTATTTAATGCATTTTGATGACTGCATCTAGTTTCACAATTTGATGTACATTGCCGATAAAAACGTCAAGAACTTTCTTGATCTATTACTATTATCTATCTATTAACAAAACTATTAAAAATGTTTTTGTTAATTGATAGAAATAAAGCTGAAATAAAATTATAAATATTAGATGAAAAACTTAAATGAAAACGAAAATGTACAATGTTGTATTGGCAACTAACTGAAATAATAGAAGTTTAAGTACCAAAATTACTAACAAAACTAAAACTGAAATAAAACAAATTGAAGCTATATAGAAATATAAAAAAAAAAAAAAGCAAAAACTAATAAAAATGAAATTACTAACAAAACTAAAACTGAAATAAAACAAATGGAAGCTATATAGAAATATATATAAAAAATAAGCAAAAACTAATAAAAATGAAATTACTAAAACTAAAAATGAAATAAAACTAATTGAAGCTATATAGAAATATATATAAACTGAAATAAAACAAATTGAAGCTATATAGAAATATAAAAAAATAAGCAAAAACTAATAAAAATGAAATTACTAACAAAACTAAAACTGAAATAAAACAAATGGAAGCTATATAGAAATATATATAAAAAAATAAGCAAAAACTAATAAAAATGAAATTACTAACAAAACTAAAACTGAAATAAAACAAATGGAAGCTATATAGAAATATATATAAAAAAATAAGCAAAAACTAATAAAAATGAAATTACTAAAACTAAAAATGAAATAAAACTAATTGAAGCTATATAGAAATATATATTAAAAAAACAAGCAAAAACTAATAAAAATGACAAAATGACTAATGAAATAAAACTAATGAAATGTAAACTGAAAATATATTTAAAGCTAATTCGAATTATTAATAAATACTATAATATTGTATAAATAATACTAAAATAACACTGCTAATTTGGGCAGTTCTTGGACAGAATAAGCAATGGGCTAAGCATGAAAACTAAAATTACATTGAAAATTGAAAATATAAAAATAGAAGCTAATTCAAAATATTAATTAATACTAGAATGGTATATAAATAATACTAAAATAACACTGCTAAGTAGGTGGTTCTTGGGAAGTATAAGATATGCTGACAAGACTTTAGTCTAAACGTTTGGCTCAATGAGACTACAAAGAGCCCAGCCTATGGCATGAGTCCATGAAAATGTACCTTGCCCCTTTATCTGGATGTATTAGCAACAATCATGAGTATTGATCACACAGCTAAGCATTAGCTAAATTCCCGCACTCACAATACTCAATTCCTCTCAGCAAGTCCTGGAAGTAGAAGCGTGCCTGGTCCTCATCCAGGGGCTTATCAGTAGGAACCTCCATCACTGCTCTGCAAACACATGGGGAACGAGACACAGTTTCTCTAGCAGAGTGACACTAGCACAGCATGGGCCGCCGCTATAATCAGAAATAACATGCTTACTCACCCTCGTTTGACAAGCTCAAATACTGTGAAAGCACACAGGAAACAGTGTTAGGATGCTGTGCATTACCTTCTCTGATTTCACATACATTTAGCACAGAAAAGTAGAATAAACTGTGCATGTGCAAGTATGTAGCATCTGCCAAGACGATGAGTATCTGGCCAGACTTACCCATGTACAGATGGTCCTCACTTGGATCATCCAGCACCTGCACAAAAAAACCAAAGCGGTTTAGAAAGGGAATGAAACCAGTCAGCATAGACCTTATATTATGCAATATCTGATTTGATGTAAATGAAATCTTTGGGTTTGAGGGATAGAAATTCAGTCCAATCAATATGACAGACTGCATCAATGTCAACGTGCATCAACATTTAATTATCACAACCCAGTTTTGTTGACTTTTTGTTCCACTGGAAATTTGTGGAAAAGCTTTCTTTAAGTGTTTTTATTGGCTAAATAATAACTAGCCAGTACATATCATATACACTGCAAATAATTGTTTTCTTAATCAGCATTTATGTCTTATTTTCCAGTAAAAATATTTACAATAACTTTTTTTTCCTGGTATACTTTTTTTAAGCATTAACCACACTAAATATTTTTTAGATTTATGCTTAAACTGTATTTCTATTCCTCACTGCCTTATTTTTATTCATGTCAAATTTAATTTGATGCATGTCATTTTTTTTCAAGTTTAAAATACTTTCCCCATCCCAGTTTAATAAATTTAGTGGACTTGCTGTTCCAATGGTGGGAATGTTTGGGAAATCTGTTTGAAAATAGTCATTATTTTTAACTCAACTTGGTGGTGCAAAAATTAAACATTTAGGTCTGGAGACATTTTTTGTGTGTGTACAACAGTGTGTACAACATTTAAGAATCTCTATATCTCTCACAGCCTTATTTTTATTCATGTCAAATTTAATATGAGGTGTGTAATTTTCCCCATCCCAGTTTAATAGGAGGACGATAGGAAACCTGTTTGCAAATAGTCATTATTTTTTTAATTCCACTTGGTTGCACTAGTGGTGCATAAATTACACACTAAAGTCTGGAGACACAGGTGCAACAGTGCCACTTTGGCTGCATATTGACAATACAAGCACCCACCTCCACAAGCTTAACCACATTAGGGTGATCAAGCTTCTTGAGGATGGCTATCTCCTGGTAAACACGCTCCAGAGGCCCTTTGGGCTGAGGAGGGCCCTCAGGGGCCAATTTTGCCCCACGAGGAGGAGGTCTGCCTGTTTAAACCAGCACAAGAGGAAATCATGTGAAAGGTTGAAGTATTGGGCATTCTGCTAGCTGATGAAACTGCGCCCCCAACCTCATACACACATACACTCACACATACACTCAATCATAAACCCCGCTGAGCGTTCCATCTGCTTTAAAGCAGACACTTACGCGGGAACCCAGCCTGCCTCATCAGTCGTTTCTTGGACAGCACTTTCATGGCCTGTGGAGAGCAGTGAGAATGAGCGAGTGAGAGCAGATATCCAGTGTCATTACTGGTGCTGGGCGACATATGCCCCATTCTACAAACAGTACAGAGTGGACTACAACTGCCCCCCCCAAAAAAAAATATATAAAAAAAGTAACAATTAATCAGAGGATTGAGCAATTTGAAGTTAATATTTAATGTAATATTACAGCAACATATTATTATTATTATTATTACAGCATGTTCATAATCACTATTATCAGGGATATTCTATTTCAAAAATTTTAAAATTAAATTATTTATCAAATCCCAACAATACAGCATGGCAAAAAAAAAAAAGAAAAAAGAAAAATAATTTCTGTAATCTATATAATAAAAAATACATATAAAAATAAATAAATAAAATAATATTTTAAGACCATTTTAAGACTATCATCTATCTATCTATCCTTTTCCTTTTTCATTTTGTTGCCATACTGTATATTCTACAACCAGCACTGTGTGAGGTCTACAACTGCACAAATAATTAAGATAAAATAAGCAATAAATAATTAAAGGAAAGAAAAAAAGCAATAAATAATCAGAGGATTACTGGTGCTGGGCGACATATGCCCCATTCTACAAACAGTACAGAGTGGACTACAACTGCCCCCCCCCAAAAAAAAATATATATATAAAACAAGTAACAATTAATCAGAGGATTGAGCAATTTGAAGTTAATATTTAATGTAATATTACAGCAACATATTATTAATATTATTATTACAGCATGTTCATAATCACTATTATCAGGGATATTCTATTTCAAAATTTTTAAAATTAAATTATTTATCAAATCCCAACAATACAGCATGGCAAAAAAAAAAAAGAAAAAAGAAAAATAATTTCTGTAAGTTATACTATCATCTATCTATCTATCCTTTTCCTTTTTCATTTTGTTGCCATACTGTATATTCTACAACCAGCACTGTGTGAGGTCTACAACTGCACAAATAATTAAGATAAAATAAGCAATAAATAATTAAAGGAAAGAAAAAAAGCAATAAATAATCAGAGGAATGATCAAAATTAAGTTAACATCAAAATATTACAGCAATGTATTGCTACTATTATTATTATACATGTTAATAATGCTAATAATACTACTAATATTAATACTACAACTACTACTAATAATAATAATCAATATATGGATATTTACAAATAAAAAATATTTACACATACATATACATATATACTTACAATACAGTAAGAAACAGTGAGAACAGAGATAAAGTAATATATGATTAATGACTACTAATTTAGCTGGATTATGAGGCTTGTACAGAGATACTACATTTCCCATCATTCTCTGTGGCATGCTTTGCTCTTTATTTTGATGCACTAGTGCTAAAATGCATTTTACTTCAATTAAAATCACATAATAATTATGATGTTCAAACCCGTTATGAGGAACTTCTCAATGGACAGTGTCTATGTGACTATTTTAAGACTGGCTGCTTAAGACGACCTCAACTAGGCAATCATAATTTAATGATTACTGATAACACTAGGATGTTAGCTCTTTACTCTTCACACATGAAGTGTGTATATATTTGTGCAAGATCATGAGACTGTGTTGCGTCACTCACATAGTATGTGTTGTCGTCTTCATTGTACGCCAGCTTGACAACTCCATAGGAGCCCTTTATCAGGAAAACAAGGCGCGTCAATCATGACAACTTGTAACCGGATCAAATTGCAATGCAAACACACTCAGTAACATGCAAAAACGGTGGGAAACAGGAGGCTAAAGTGGCCAAGCATTTGTGCCGTTTGATTAACTGGAGAACATGTAAACCAAACTAAGCCAGTAGGCAACAGCCGGCGTCATGATGAATGCCATAGACAGGCATAATTCCACTTCTGTTCTGTCTCTATCTCCCTCAAACCTACACACACACACACAGGTCCCAACTGGGAGAGCAGATTGCCATTCCAGCAGGGAATCCAACCCTCAAACACAGAGATGAGAGCAGAACAGGAATCTCCCCATCCAAGCTGACAGTTTTCCATGCCCTCGAATGGAGATGAAGCTCAACAGTGAAAACACTTCACTGCTCCTTTCACTTGCTTCACTGCATTACCCTATATATTGCTTTAGAAAATTAATTATATGCGCTTATCATATTGTACTCTTCTTAGAAAAAGTGTATTGTGGTAATACTATGGTACACATGGTTTACAAAGAACTCCTCAAAGTACTGTGTAACATGGCATTCACTTGATGCCATGTCCAAAAAAACATGGTAAAACATTGTACTTTTTGTATGGGTTTAATCCATTCTATTCTATTCATGCAAATTTGATTTATCCCATGGTGTCACATAATTACAATATTCATATAATATGAAATTAATTAGTATTTCAAGTTATTTCAAACTCTATGGTATTTCCGTGGTACCCTGTTAAAAAAACTTTTTTTTTTTTTACATTTGTAAATAGTTATGTCTTGTATCGCTCTGTTTATTATTCTCATATACAGTCATATACATGTAAGTTTAAAAGTTTGAGTTCAGTAAAAAAAATATTTTAATACCTTTGTTCAGCAAAGATGCTTGAATTGATCAAAAGTGACAGTAAAGACAGTTATGATGTTACAAAAGATTTATTTCATATAAATATAGCACATTAAACATTGATAATAATAAGAAGAATAAGTTTCCTGAGCACCAAATGAGCATATTAGATTGATTTCTGGACACTGAAGACTGGAGTAACGGCTGCTGAAAACTCAGCTTTGCCATTACAGGAATAAATTATATTTCAAAATATATGAAAATAGAAACCCATTATTTTAAATTACAATAATATTTCACAATTTAACTATTTTTACTGTTTTTTTTTTTGGTAAATAAATGCAGCCTTGGTGAGCATAAGAAACTTCTTCCAAAAACGTTAAAAAATTTTACCGACCCCAAATATTTCATGTGTATTTATTTATTTATTAGCCAAGATCCAGAAAAAGAAAAATGTGGGATAATTTCATGTGGTTCATTTTGTTATGATGACAAACTGTACATCTGTATGCCTCACGTATTTTGTTACTTCACACATTTTTTACTATATGAAATATGTGAGATGTTTGTTTGTTCTGAAATAAGGAAAACAGCTCAAATTAATCTTTCAGCAAAGTGTTCCTTCATCCCAGCCTCAGCAGGAAATGATCTATACATAAATAATAAATGAAAAATAAACATACCTTTCCGATCTCATCTTTCAGCTTGTACTGGTTGAGCTGCACGCAGTCCTTTTGAAATAAAGAAACAAATGATATCAATCAATGACACTGAGGTCTTCTTTAAGGAACTGTAGTCACTGAAGAAAGACAACTACTTCAGCCTGTGTCGCCAAAGATCACAGCAAATGCAAACTTGATTCTCTCATCAAGAACGATGCTTGCAACATTCCAGGTTCAAAGAATCAAAAGCATTAGCAGAAGTATTACAAGGGAGTATTTGAGCCAGGGCTATTATAGTTAACTAAAAATAAACTCAAACGAAATCAACTAAAACGAATAAATACAAATAAATAAAAACTATATAGACAAAAACTAAAAATGACAAAAATACACTACAAAATTACTAAAACTTTGAAAACAGAAAATATAAAAAAAAATAATTGAATTCAAAACATTAACAAAAACTATAATAGCATATCAATGATACTAAAATAACACTGACTTGAGCTGAGAAAGGTACACAAGCTAAAGAGCTACGCACATTTCTCGCTGATTTCATGTCCTAATGGAAAAGCAGAAGCATTTTTTTTCTACTTGTTACTTTGCACTTTTTGTTAAAACATTTTTATTTACTATTTATTCAGGTTTTTTAAGGTATCTAATATTTTGATACTTAATTTCCATGATCTAAATGTTCTTAAAAATGTAAAGTTTGTTGTCATTTGGTAGTGTAGGCCTTCTTGCATTATTATGCTGTTACATTATGATTATATATTCAGTGACATAAAATGGTCTTTAAAATGACAATAATATCGCTTATCGCAATTATTTCTGGGGCAATATATCGCACAACAAAAAGTTGTTATCGTGACAGGCCTATCTACAGGGGAACTTTCTCTTGACAAGCGCCATTAAGAGAAAGGTAATTGCTCCTGTCTGTAACCTTACCTTACATACCCTCTCAAGCTTGCAGACTTGAAGCCATTGCAGAGAATGAAGAAAAGGAAATGTTCTTCTCAAAGACAACATCAGTTCTCACACAAGCAGCTCAAATTATCTCAGGCTACAGCATCAGATTGTTTAGTTTTTGGTGGTGCAGTTATATAATCTTACATAATTGTTAGGCACGATGGGAACCATATATTATTTTATAATAATATAAAACATATTTAAAAAAACTGCAACATTAGAGTTGAGCGCAATTAGAAAAATGTGTTTTTTTTCTGTGACAATCACAAGCCTACAAGCCACTTTTACATGCCTACATCATTTAAAATATAGAGATTAATTAATTGACATTAATAATTTAAATATTAAATACATAATAGAAAATATATTTTTAAAATATATTTGCAACATTTTTGAGTTGAGCATAATTACAAACCTTTCTATATTTTATTTCCATGACATTTACAAGGCTTCAGGCCACTTTTACAAGCCTACATCATTTAAAATATAGAGATCACAAATATTTTATAATGTGAGTTTTATATATTATACAATATATTTATTATCTATATTTAATATGTAAATAATAATTAATTGCTATTAATAATTTAGATATTAAGTATTATGAGTAATAAAAAATATATTTTTAATATTTGTAACATTTTAGTTCAGCATAATTATAAAAAAAGTCATTTTTAAAAGCCTACATCATTTAAAATATTGTGATCACAAGGAGCAATTTCTAGCCCCATTGCTTTATAATGTATATTTTATATATTATATTATATTATATGTCATATTTATATTTAATATGTAATTATGAATTAATTTATATTAATAATTTAGATAATAAATATTATATAAAAAATTAAATTGAGCATCATTCCAAAAATGTTTATATTTTATTTTATTTAAAGATTTAATTGGTTGATATTTTTGTAAGAGACTTCCCTACAGTTCCAAACACACTTGCCATTAACTCTGGCCACCTACCTGCAGGTCTGTGATGGAGACACGATGAGACTCCACGGTTGGTCTTCGAGGGAGGCGTGGAGATGAGTGAGGGGAGGTGATTGGCGAGTAGGGCAGCGATGGGTAAATATAGCGTCCGTTCAGCCCCGGAGAACCGCAGGGCGACGAAAGCGTCTGCGAGCGTTCCTGTAGCGACAGCTTCCTGTTGGAGAGGCTGAGTCTACCTCTGTGCTCCTGCGGTTCTGGGAAGAGCGCTTCCGGGCGGCCCACCGAGTGGGATAAAAGAACACAGGAGGCCATACGGAAGGGCGGTACCGGACCTGACAACGCCAGCTCCGGCGTTTCCGAGCTGTCCATGTCCTCCACCTCCTCCTCCTCTCCGCCCTCCTGCCCTGAGCCACCACTGGGCTCATACTCCGTCACCACAATCATAGACTCCATCTCGTTGGTACAAGGGCTCAGGCGTGTGGATGGGGAAGGGAGCACAACACAGCTCCGCAGCAGGTCAGGCAGTGGCTGATTGGGTGGCTGTACCGGGTGAATGGGCGGAGCATGGCCCAGAGCGGCAGGGGGATCAGAAGAGGGCCAGGTGGAGACACAGGGAAACATAGTGTGCTTCCCAAACACCTCTCAGTAGCCCCTCCATCAACGCCTTGCAGGAAAAACAGAGTTTGGAAATGTTAGATGTCATTCAGAATGTCAGCGCACATGGTACCCACAGCTTTTGACCAATGAATTTCCTTGACTTTGAATATCATTTAGGAATGGGCGTTATGATTACTTTACATTCAGACAGAAAATAAGCACAAGTCAAGTTAAAAGGCCCTTTCATTTTTTTTTCTTCAATTTTTGTTTTTCCATGTTCTTTCCTGATATTCCCCACCCAATATTTTATATATCCAATCCCAATCAATCAATCAATTTTACCCAATCCCCAATAATGTATATTTTATATGTTATTTTTTATCATATAATTATTGTACCTATTATATAAATATTTGATATTTATGCAATAATTAGTATTCAGTTGTTTAGTGTCCAATAATAAACTGATGTTAATATTTTAGATATGAACTATTAACTATTATATAAATATACTAATTTATTTTTAAATATTTGTAACATAACTGAGTTGAGCATAACTAAATTTCTATTTTTTATTCCCATGACTTTCACAAGGCTGCACCATTTGAAAAATTCCGGACATTTATTGTTGTGATATATACAAGTATTTATGAATTCTAAAACATTTTTTTTTGCATATATTGCCTCCCATATAGAGATCACAAAGAGCAATGTATATGTATATGTATATTTATATATATATATATACATACATACATACACACACACACCTCAATTCAACACACAAAATTAAATTGTTAAATTCTGCAAAATCACCATTTCAAAATTCCTTGATATTCTTGGGTTTTCCCCGACGCTAATTCTATGAAAAAGCCTAATTGGGAACAAACTCTTGACTCAAAAACATTTTTCAGGTCATTGTTATAAAATTATATTACACTGAAAATAGTTTACCTGTACGGATTAAATGACTGAATACAGCTAATAAGCTTATAAATATAAGATGTTTCAAACGTCATTCAAGTAAAGCCTGCTCGCAAGATTACATATCTCCATTCTGCTCTGAGCCTCTGTTTTTTATGTAGTTTCTTTGGCAAGCAGATTTTCTGAACATTGGAGACTCTCTCTGTGTGTGTGGGAGAGGTGTGGGTCTCGCAGAATGAGAGAAATATAAGCAGGTACAATAAAAAAAGACATTCATTACTCTGAGGGGTTCAGAAAGGAGAACTTGTGTGGGCTGGCCCACCCCCTCCAAGCGTCCTCATTTCTATCGCTCGCATTCACAGAGATCCAAAGCGGCTTGGTTTTTCTTCTCTTTCTCGGTTCGTTCCCTGTCATTTCTTCATCTGCAATCGAATCTCTACTTATGTTTTTGCTGTAATACCATCTCGGGACCTTGCCTCCATGCGCTCTCCTGTCAAAACACCCACACAGCTGGAAGATGGTGTTCTCTCTCCCTCAT
Organism: Sinocyclocheilus rhinocerous; assembly: GCF_001515625.1. Taxonomy (NCBI): domain Eukaryota; kingdom Metazoa; phylum Chordata; class Actinopteri; order Cypriniformes; family Cyprinidae; genus Sinocyclocheilus; species Sinocyclocheilus rhinocerous. The sequence goes on along the minus strand of NW_015627892.1, from coordinate 494,516 downwards.
TCGAGAACACTGTGGGAAAAAAAACCTATTTTTCTCAGCGTTCCTCATCTTTGACCCCTCCCGCATCCATTTCCCATTTATTACGTCCCTGACATTCATTTTCACCTTAAATAAGAACACACTGATGAGGATTCAAGCTTTCCTAGCTAAAAATGACACTTTCTTACAAAAAATGTCACTTTTATACTGGAAATAACCTCCATTCTCAAAAAAACACCCACACAGCTGGAAGATGGTGTTCTCTCTCCCTCATTCGAGAACACTGTGGGAAAAAAAACCTATTTTTCTCAGCGTTCCTCATCTTTGACCCCTCCCGCATCCATTTCCCATTTATTACGTCCCTGACATTCATTTTCACCTTAAATAAGAACACACTGATGAGGATTCAAGCTTTTCTAGCTAAAAATGACACTTTCTCACAAAAAAATGTCACTTTTATACTGGAAATAACCTCCATTCTCAAAAATGGATCAAAAATTACATTGAAAGAGAGACTCGAGCCACATTTAGACAGCAGAATATAATAGAAACTTGGTAAACTCTTTAAATTTAAACCACTTTATAATCATCCAGAAAATTCTACAACCACCTAGCAACATGCTAGAAACCACCCAGAACACCTTAGAAACAATATAAGTGTCAACCTTTGTATGGTTAAGCAAGCACCATTCACATTTATGTATAAAATGTAAAAATCCTGTTTATTTTGTTTATTAAACTGTCTCTCACCATCCATCACCTACTAAGAGATTCAGCCAGTAGGACAATGAATGATGGATTTTAGATGACATTAATATGACAACAAGTGACAGCCAAGTGATTGTAACGTCACGCAAGATGATATGTGCAACATACTGTGTTATAAACATTTTTAAAACACAGATCATCAGTCAGGCAGACAATATGGTTATGCTTATTATTAAACTTATAATGACACTTATAAAGAAACTAGATAAGAAGAAATGTTTCTTGAGCACCAAATCAGCATATTAGAATGATTTCTGAATAATCATGTGATACTGAGGACTGAATTACGGTTGCTGAACATTTGGCTTTGCCATCACAGGAATAAATTACATTTTAAATTATTAAAAATATTTATATAAAATACAAAACAGTAATTTTAATTTTTTTTAATTTTAAATATTTCACAATATTAAAGTTTTTATTGTATTTTTGATCAAATAAATGTAGCCTTGGTAAGCATTCTTTCCAAAACATTTTTAAAAATCTTACCGACCCCAAACTTTTGAATGATAGTGTAGGTAGTTATTAAAGAGCTGATTGTGTTTAGAAGTGCAAATACTGGTATGAAATAGCCTACTGGTTGAAGTGATTATTGGTCAATCTTTGAAGGTAATCATTCAGTATCATGTCATTGACATCTGATGCCATTACTGTACCACCACAGCACTAATGGTCTACTATTATTAGTACACATTAACTAATAAAGCAGCACGCAACAAAATGAATCAGCTATTTCAAGATATCAGAGTAGAAGAGGCACATTTCATGATGAAATGAGACGTTTTTAAAGGGGACATCGGATGCAAAATTCACTTTTACATGGTGTTTGAACTTAAATGAGTCTTAGCAGTGTGTGTACACAACCACCCTATAATGATAAAAATCCACCCAGTGCTGTTTTTTTAAATCCCCATCATAAGCACTATCTCAGAGCAAGCCGTTCACAGAATCTTGGCAAAGTGATGTCACTTTGCACAGGCCCCTCCCACGACTGTTGATGGACACTGCCGTTTTAGCATAGCCGCGCCCTGAGTGAGCTGTAAACAGTCCGCCATTGTTTTGACGCCGCAGCAGGTGTAGACAAGAATGTCTCCTAAGCGATTCAGGTGTTTTGTTGTTGGATGTAAGAATGAACATAGCAGTCGTCATTTATTCCCCACATCTGAGCCGCTGAAGAAGACGCAGTGGATTACTTTTGTTTTTGAAGGGAATGCGCCCCCTGATCTACCTAAATGCGTTTATGTCTGCGCCAATCATTTTACTCCAGATTGCTTTCTGTACAAGGGATAATTCAAGGTAGGTTTTGCTAAAAAGTTCAAACTCAAGGATGGATCAGTACCCACTGTTCGTGATCCAGTCCCACACTTTATATTTCTTATGATTATTTGCAAATCGCCTTTCCTCTTCCACAAAAGAGAGGGGCGGGGTGAGCAGAGCTCATTAGTATTTAAAGAGACATGCACCGAAACGGTTGTGTACAGAACTGTTTTTGACGAGGTAAAAATGTTGTTGTTTTACACAACCACTGAGGAATTTTAACCAAAGTATGTTGCAGACAGTTCATGAAGACCCTAAAGAATCCTACCAACTTGTGGAAAAGGGGCATTTGATGTCCCCTTTAACGTCAGATCCGATTTTAATCACTGGTCTGTTCCTGGTGTGGACGCCGTTAGTGACTTCCTGTCCTCACATCTCTCAACCTCGATGACAAAGAGACAGCCCAGTTGAGCACAGAGCGGCCAGGCATGTCCGACCGCTATAAACCCGAGCCCGACCCGAACCCGAAGCTATTCATTAAACATTAACCCGAACCCGACCCGAAACCCGAAAGTATTTTGGGACCCGTCGAGCTCGGGTCGGGTAGCAGACCTCTAGTCTGAGCGTCAGGCAACTATCTGAAACTCATGCGGCAGGATCACAGGTACCATGCAAGCATCTATGACAACACAAATAAACCCAGAGTATCACATCCTCTTTTCAACAACAGGAAATTCACGGTAGATGCGGGCAAGATGTGGCCTGACTGCAATGGTAGGCTGAGCTATTTTAATCTGAGAGCAGTTTCCACATTCTTCTGTGACCTACTTCGATCTTTGATGGATTGCAAACCAAGTGTTTCACCTTCACGTGCCCAACCTACCAAACACACGTAAACCTAATTTGTTATGGAGACTCAGACTCACAAGCAAATAATCTCTGGACCCCCACAGACCACATGTATAACAAACGGGGTCTACATTAAAGAGTTTCCACAAAGGACAACATCAAATGCATAAAAAGATCCACTGAGTCGAGCCCTTACCCAAGATAAACTCCAGCAAGAAACCAATTTTACCCTAGAAACAAAACAGATGCAGTCTTACTCCAGATGACTTTCCACTCTCTAGTTGTCTTTATTATGGTGAAATGCACAGGGCATCCACAGGGAAAGGGGTCCACAGAGGATTGGCCATATGGGACCACCTGGAGTGTTCAGCATTCTTTGAAACATCAAAAAGAGTTATGCTCTCTCAACACCATCTGCAGTATGCTGTCCATCGCCACAGACAATGATTCTGACTCTTTACTCAGTTTTACAATAATGCCCTGAAATACTTCAAGCAAAATCGAAGAATGAACTAGTGTGACACCATTTCAAAATCAGGCCAAAAATGAAGTTTGTTTGGAGTTCAAAACAGCTTGCTGAAGTAAAATCTCTGGAAAAGTTTGCTTCAAACTACCATTGCTCCATGGGCGATTACATTTTTGTAATTGGTATCTACGGTTCCGTGAAGACTCTTTAACATCCATGAATCTTTTCCATTCAACAAAAAATTCTCTAGATTAGTGGAAAAAAGTTCTTTAGATTATTAATATGTTCTTCACACTAAGAAAAATGGTTTTTAAAGGGGTAGAAAGGCGGGGCATAGAGGAGAAACAATAATGTACAGTATGTGGAAAATAATGTGTTTTTTTAACCTTAAACCACATAAACACATTTCATTACATCAAATACACAAAATAATGTTCTTTTTAGTAACATCATATGACCCCTTTAAGAACTGTTCACTGAAAGATTCTTTCAGTTTCTTCTGGGGCTCAGTTAATTTCTTCTGCTCAGTCCGTCGAGGTCAGACGTGAGTAAAAAGCTGCTTTATTACAAATTGAAGTTGTAATTCTAATTGAAAGTGCCAATATGTTTTATATGTTTTTATGAAAAGATCTTTGCCATGAGTACATTGGGGCCTTCACAATGGAAGTAAGGGGCAAGATATTCAGCAGGCTCTAAAAGCAGAAATGTGCAGTTCACATTTCCATGACTTAATTAAAACTTCTGAGCACAATTATTATGTATTTGAACTGTTTTTTTATATAAAATTTATCCCAGTGAAGTGCCTTGTAACATAGACTCCTATTGCAAGTGCATTACTGAAAACACAATTTTTTTGTACAAACTGTGGGACTACTTGAAATCTTATACTAGGTTATATTGAATTTGAAAGCAGTTTAAAAACAAAAAAGTCCGCCACACTTTATACAAGTCTGTGGATATTTCCCATACCCATGCGTTGGCTGTTCTGATTATGTTCTATAAACTAAGAAATGAAAAGTAATTACGCCAACCTCAATCATATTTTTGCACTTGAAGCCTGACAAATAAATAACCAATTTTATCCAGTTTACCCACAGCTAGATTTCAAATCATACCCCAATGGCTCATTCCACAGGGAAAAGCCCTCCAGAGACCATCTTATGCCACTCTCTCCAAACAAGGCAAACTATTTTAGACCCAAACACCCAAGCAACATGAAAACACAAGTCAGTGGATACAAAATATCATTTGTTAATAATGCAGCACAAATTACATCTAATGCATAGATGTAATTCTTTCATTGTAGCCATATGGATTAAATCGTCACACAATAGCTGTCAAAACCTAGACAGCATTTTTGGAAATAAGAACATTTTGCATGTTCCTTTGATGCCCAAAAATACTGTCTAGGCAGGCAGCTCACTAGATGTTGATACACAGCCAGTGATTTTACGGGTTTCACTTTTCAACTGTCAAACAGACAGGATGAAAACGAATTAAGGATGCTGAATCCTTCGGTAACTGGGTCATTCTACAAAACAGGTGCCATTTTTGTCTCTCAAATACATATGTGGAAAAAAACGACTTTAACATTCAATAGATGATGCCAACTTTAAACACTCGAACAAAATCCAGTAACTTTATATTATGCTTTTTTCTTTCTTCACAAAGATGAGTCATTTCCCCCACTCATGTCTGTCCAACCTCTTTCTATATTAGAACAATATATATAATATTAAGAATTTTAATAAATATAAATAAAACATAAAAGTCTAATATATACATACATATATATATATATATAAAAAAAATATGAAATATGAAAATTGAAAAGTATTTGTTGAAATACAGCATTAAATTCTTCTCCAAATGAGCCCTTTATAGTTTCACGACCTTGTAATATCAACTTGAACTAAAAACTGTTAACCCTGTTTTATCATCAATCCTGTCCCAGCACACATTACAATTAATTTCACGGTTCACTGACACATTGTCTTATTGGATGTTTAGAAATTTGACTTTAAATCACCTTATTAAAACTGAAAATGCGCCTTTTCGTAGAATAACCCAACTTCCCAATAACCAAACTGATCTCATGTGTATATTAGATGTGTATATGCTTTGATCACTCCTGCTTCACAATCATCCAACGCAATTTCATGATTATTATCTGTAAAAGCTTCATGCAAACACTGACACTGTCTTGAAGAGCTGATTCCGTGTGGAGAACAATTTTAAGGTTGGTTGTTATTTTGCTAAAGCTGGCTAACGCATCTCTTACGAAACAGATGTTTGGAAAATCCAGCCGAGGATTAATAAAATCATTGTGACCATGTATGTTCACGCATGTCGCTTTATAGAGGTACAGTGCGAGTCGTTGGTTCAAGTGTTGCGTCCTTACCTCGGCCGTTTGTAAGATCCTGTTTTTGAAGGGTATGTTGTTATGTTAGCTCGCTGGCAGTAATGGTAGCGGTTTATGATATGGTATGATGTGCAGACAGCGGGGGACGGAGGTGCTTCTGCTGTGAGTGAATGTGAGAGGAGTGGCGACATCTAACGGTCACAAGAGGAACTGCGTCCAATGCTGCGCGGACAAGCAGGGGCTTATTAGCTTGGTTAACTGAACTTCATCGCTGTACTTCACTCGAATACCTGTAGTCTTACTCAACTGCATTTTGACACTAAGTCAAGTCAAAAATGAAACTTTTGATTGTTACAATTTCATGTAAATCCCCAAAGTACTATTTTACTAAGTCAGTACAGTTACGCGCCCGGCTGAACTTACATAGCCGATGAAGTTCAGTGCACACTGCACACCTATTTAGAGACAACTATGGGCATTTATTCTTTACTCTAAAGAAATACACTTCAATTTTAGACATTGCTGAAGGTGGACAACTTATCTAACGGGTTTCAAATGAATATTCTGTGTGTTCTAGAGCATCACATCATATACACTATCTATATATATATATATATATATATAGATATATACACACCCACATGTATACACACACACACGTATACATACAAATATACACACACGCATACCTTTATAAGCGAAATCCGAGATAAAATCCATATTTTCACTATATAATTTTTCAGTATTTTCCACACCTCTTGGTTCTAAAGTGAATCACAACAGAAAAAGTAAAAAAACTTAAAAAAAAACAAAAACATGTAAAACATCTTAATTTCACCCAACTTAAACTTTTTCTCTCATCTGACCAAAATAAACCAAAGTGTTGAGGTGTTTATAGATTTTTATCAGTTAATAAATGGAATGAGATACAATTAAGGAATGACTGGTTTAGCAGCACTAAAAACAGACTTTTTATTTAAGTAAACAGCTTTATTACATGATATACAAAATGTTGAAAATGTTGCAAAATCAATAAACCTACAAGATCACCAAATTTACCAAACCAAAAAAGCACACAATTTCTCATTTAAGAAAAAAAAAAAAAAAAAAAACTGTACAAAATGACACGGTGATTGAAACAGGATTCACATTATCGTCTTTTCTGGAAAATATTTCCCCTTCCTCCTGGTCCTCCTCGACCTCTGCCCCTTGCTGCGACTGCAAAGGAAAGACAAACAGTTAGTGGTTTCATCTTATGCTTTTCCCACGAAAAGCATTAACACGTTCAGCCACCTGATTAAAACAAAATGACAAACAGGGCTCAGTGATTTTTGAGGATATTTAAATTCATTTTATTATTTATCTTGAATTGGATATTTGAATATAATTTATATTTAAAGGCAACTGCTTGAATTGATAATGGTACTAAAATGTACTAGACGATCCAACAAAATTTTGGAGTAAAAACAAAAACAAATTTGGGAGTATATAAATAATTTATATGGCTAAACAGCATTTGACATTGCAACCACTGAAAAGCACAGTACACCTGCAATAACTAATGTAATACTAAGTAATATTATAAATATTACTGTAAAGTCAAAGATACCATTGACCAACCTTGAGCTTTGAGAATAGCAGCTTTGCCTCTTCCAGCTCCTGCACCTTGGTTTTTGTTTTTCATGCTCTTCAACATAGGGGCATTTTTCAACATGTCTGGCAGAATGAGGAAGCGTATTTTGCTGCCGCGAATGTACACCTGCTCCAGCTGAGACACTCTGCCATCTCGATAGGTCACTGTAATGTTGGACATCTAATTCGCACAAAACAAGTGCAGTTAGTTTCATTATTTAAGACTCACTGCAGTGCAAATGTATACAGGTTTAAAGTAAGCGTTTGGGTAATGTAGATAGAACGCATCAAGAATGAATTGTGATTCTGCAGTACCTGGCAGTTCATGTTATCCTCTGCTTCGATCAATTTGCCTCTGTACACCTCACCCGTGTTTGTCTCACAGGTCACGATGTGACCCTCTGCTTCATGCAGGACTTTGATGGGAACACCAATAGACATGTTTTACTCTGAAAACGAAAAAAAATTTAATTAACACCAAGTTTAGGATAGTTTAGAATCGTATATGATTAAAGTAACAACTAGAGCAGAGAGAATCATTCACTGTTTAGTCTGATTAAGTGTTTGAGTCACTTAAAAAGAGCCGACTCATTAGAACAATTCATTCGGGAATCGGACTACACTGGTTACGCTTAATACTTTTGATTCACTAAAAGGAACCGGCTCATAAGAATCATTCGTTTAGGAATCATGTTCCGTGCATATTGCATATCCACGCTCAAAAATGGAACGTCATGAAAACCATTCCGTTTTAGGATTTAATAAAGGTAGCTTATACTGACTTAACTAACTAAACTAACACATTCAGAATGAATACCTAAACTGGTCTCAAACGAGTCGAATAAATAAACCAAGCAAACAATGGATGTCTGGACGTTGTTCCGCTAAAGCATCGAACAGATCCAACAGGACCGTATAGATATACCACATAATGTTGTAACAGCAAATTCCTTTCAATCCCCCTACCCATGCCAAAGATATTTAACCTACTCAGATATGTTACAATATGTTATCTAAAGAATTGTATCATTGGTAAGAGGGAAAAATGAAATTCTTTTCCTTAAAAACATGTCAGTGTTTAACAGGAAAATGTAACTGTTTATCAAATAGAATCAACAGAGTCTCTTTCTGTGACCTGAAATTGCCCTCATAAGATTGAAAATGACGTTTTGAAGAATTTCACCTGCATCGAATCCACAAACAGTGACACAGTGGAATGGGTGGGGACGTGTCTGTTGATTACACAGTAACTCTCAGCAATGTCTTCAAACCTCATTTTAGCAGCAGAATGAACCTGCCAGCTGCTGCTGATCTATGTGACAAGCTGACAGTCTGTTAGCTTCACTCCGAACCGATTTACACTACAAGCATTCATGATGGAAGGAGATAAATTACTGCGTAAGCTTGGAGGTTCGTTGTTATAAAGAACATCCGTCTCATTAAAAATGGTGCTCTCAACACAAAATCAAACCATGCCACTGCTGAGCTGACTGACATTTCTCAGCTAGAATCAACAAACCAGTAGATTTGAACTGATATACTATAACCAAATGCTGGACATATTGCACCATCAAACGGAAAGAGCTTCCGTTTCTTTCCTTTTTATTGTTGTAATGATTATAATTAGTGTAATTGAGTATAGTTGCCATAATGATAATGATAATAATAAAATTATTAGTATTATTATTATTAATAATGATAATAATAATACAATTAAAATAATACCAAATAATATAAATAATACATTTTATGCATACAGCTTCAACAACCTCATTACATACATACATAAACATTATATATATATATATATATAAAATAAGCAATATTGTGAAATATTACTATATATTTTTTATATAATTTTTGCTTTATTTTGATCAATAATATTGTGAATTATCATTACAATTAAAAATAACTGTTTTCTGTTAATATATTAAATGTAATATTTTATCTCTATCTATCTATCTAATATTATGAAAATATATATAATATATAAAATATGAAAATATGAGAATGTCTGCTGATTTATGCTGATTTAAAACAAGTTAATGGATGTGTTAAATGTGTTGGCTCAACAGGTCCTGATCCTTCAGCGTAGGCCAAATATATAGAGGCAATATTGATTAAGGATATAAAAAAACAAAAACATTTTCTGGGAAGTCTAGCTCACTTGTTCCATTTTTATGAATGGTCACTCTAGACTCTAGCCTTCTATAAATGGACAGTTACACATACAGAAATGTCGACTCCCGTGTGTGAAATATATGTATTATGTATATAGTGCAGGTTTTTCCCACTCTGGAGCTTTTTAATAAGGAAAAGGGAAGTGTAATGGTCCAGTTTAAGGCATCATCAAACGCCCGTTCATTTGATTTCCTTTGCATTAGGCTGGCTGCTGGCGTCAGCAGTGTCTCTGTAAATACAATCAGAGCTGGTCTGTGTAGGGGTCCACGATTGTGCTCGTATGTGTGCGTGTCAGAAGTGGGGATTAAACAGCACTGTCCTACATCCTCCAAGAATTTTATGATCCCTATAATCATTATGTTGTGTTGTAGACTAAATAAATCTATTACACACGATTGCTCATTTGACATACCATTTGTGACTCATTATTGTTTATACTTGTATTCTTCTGGAAAATTTGATCATTAAAATGAGAATCAAAGTCCACTTTATTGAGCGCCAAGAAGTCCGCTTGATGTTACACAGACAGTTTATGGCTTAAACCAGCTGTTTATGGATTACTGATATTGATTTAATGGATTATTGATATCTGCATGTGATTCTAATCAAACATTAGATTTTTTACATCACTATTCATAAATTCTATTTGTGCAAAATTAGGTATAGCTTTGTTTTATTTAGTACATTTCTTGACATATTAACACATGCTTACAATCAGTATAGTATTCAGTTTGGTCACGTTTTAATAGGGCTGCATGATTAATCGAAATGAAACTGAAATCGCAAAATGGCTTAGTGTGATTATCAAATTGCAAAGGCTGTGATTTAATTAAATACATACATATATTAATATAAATGCATATATGCTATGTGTTTCATTGTGAATCATGGCCCTGTGTTCTTTTACAGGCAAGCAGCTCATAACCCGGTGTTTTCAGCAGCTTGGTTCACAGTAAATGCAGCAAACTCCAGTTTAGGTCACTTATAACATGCATTTATTATTATTATATATATTACTATGTTATTTTTTATTTTACAGTGAAGTATTATTACTAATATATCTTATTTTTTATGTAGTAATAATAATAATCATAATAAATATATATATATTTTTTTTTTAAATTTTTTTTTTTTATAGTCATACTGATGTATAAACTTGGAGTTTTTTTTAAACCACATTTAAAATTGCATTTTTTAGCAGAATAATTGCAATACAATTTTTTTCCTCAAATTTTGCAGCCCTATGTTTTAAAACACTACATTGACTGTACATGTTCTCAGTTTGGACAAACTCCTACAAAAAAAAAAGAAGAGAAAGATGATACTTCATACTTTAAAACATGCCACACATCAAGGTCTTTTATGGCACGGTCATGACAGATTTAGCTGAATTCCCCAGAATATTGATTTAATCCATTAGGCCTCTCCCACTTTGACCAGGAAACAATGCTCTTTTAATAAAGCTCCTTGGAAACATATAAGCTTTGAAAATGCTCTACAATGTCAGCAAACACGTTCTTCATGAGGTCTGAAAATCTGGAAACACCATCAGGGGTGTTTGACTGCAAAGACAAGTAGGAATTCTTGGAATTTATATAGTGATGGTTCCAACAGGAGTTATGTGATCCTCACATAGTTTTATCTTTCCTAACCCTTGATAGTGCTGTAAGTGAAGTCACCCTCACTAGCACAACAATTCAGATCAGTGATTACTTCATGAAGAATGAAACCGGCTTCATTCAGGTATTTTCTGAGGAATAAAAGGAAGTCTGTGTCATGACACTTCTGCAAGATCGGAGTTGCTTGTCCTTATGGGTACCAGACATCTGACATGTACGTTAGTAATTGCACTGCAGTCTTTTACAGTCATGATCTCTACATGGTCCCTGATGGAGGGAACTTCCTCCCCGGTATGTAATGAGAAAATCTGTGTTGAACTGGCGGGAAAGGAATGTTCCAAAGTTCCATTTAAACTGTATCCTAAGTCTTGGAATTCCGTTTGAGGCTTGGTTTTTGATGGCATTTGCTTTGTAAATTTGTCACAGGAAACCATGCCAGGAATGGGATTGGCATCCAACACATAGCCATTGGACACTGTACAAGAAGTCTCAATCACACTAATCGGAGCAGAAGAAGCAGTCATGCCTTCGTTTCTGTTACCAATTGGCAGTCTGTTTTCATGCCACAGGAAGTGCTGTCGGATGATCCTTCGGAAGGTGTGTCTGAAGTCACGTATTCGGTAGGCGTATATAAACGGGTTCACTACTGAATTAGCATGTGAAAGCATTATGGCCAGGTACATGACCCAGTCCTGAGGTCGATCACACTGTGGGCAGAACAGTGTGAAGCAGTTAATGATATGCAAAGGGAGCCAACAAACAGCAAAGAGGCCCACGATGATTGCCAGTGATTTGGCTGCGTGGACTTCCCTTTGCAGCGTGGACTGGGAGGAGGATCCCTCCCTGTGGGCGTGTCCTTGCAAGTGTACTAGTTTCTGCTCCATCTTTCTGAGCTGGCGACGGGCAGCCATGAAGATCCGTGCATAGATGGCCAGCATGGCAAATAGCGGAATCAAGACGCAACCGAAAAAGTTGAAGTAAACCATGTAATCCATGGTGACCACCTTCTCGAACAGGCACTCTGTCATACCTTGAGGACAAGAACTGTTGGTTCCCGCGGCGACACGTCTGTTCCAGCCTAGCATGGGGGTCAAGCCGATGACCACTGAAAGTATCCAGCATACCGCAATGATGCCTTTGGCTCTTTGGCCTGTGACGAGGCTGTTGTACCTTAGCAAGACAAACAAAAACAGACATGAGACAGCAATTTTGGAAGGAAGTATATTACAACTCTATCTGCCTCAAAAAATATGTTAATATTTCCTGAAGTCCATCCTGAAGTGGGACGTATTGTTCTGTGCGCACACAGTGCGTGAATACTGTCAGGGCTGGAAAAGGCTGTGCCATTTTTTTCCCAAATCCACAGATGCATGCACTGACTTTGCTCCTGGGAAATGTCCATTGTTTAGGTGTTTATGCTTTGGTAATTGTTGCCAAAGTGCAAAATACCAGGATATGCGCTAATAAGAAGCATATATTTCACCTGTATTGTGCCTATTCTTAAAATAATACTTACAGGCCTTGTTTTTTGTATGACTTAACCTTAATCTTTTCAGTGATATAATTAGAAAACCATGAGAAGAATTGAACTGTTCAATTAAATCAGGGGTTTTCAAGAGCAAAAGATTAAAAGTCTTTTTAGAGGTGGCATAAATGCAATCCAATTATTCCACCTTAACTATTAAAGAACAAAGCTAAACAAACAAACATGTGATAACACATGTGCCTTTATGTTTTTAATTCTCTTAAAATAACCAACTCGTAAGATTCATAATTTCACGAATCGGACTACACTGGTTGTACTGTATGTTTTTGATTCCCTAAAAAGAACCAGCTCATAAAAGTTATTAATTCGGGAGTCGGACAACATTGGTTGTGCTGTATATTTTTTATACTCTAAAAACAGGCAGCTCATTTCTTTGTGAGTTGGAATACACTGGTCGTGCTGTATGTTTTTGATTCTCTGAAAGGAACCAGCATTTAAGAGTCATTAATTCAAGATTCAGACTATACTGGTCGTGCTATATGTTTTTGATTCACTAAAAAGTACATAATTGTTATTTGTTCAGGAGTCAGACTACAATGGTTGTGCTGAAGTAGATTCAATTGTAGTTTTGCAGGTATGTTGAATAGATATTGCAGGAAAATCTCACAGACCCCAAATATAAAAAATAATTAATGGTAAAACTTTATAAGTTTCATTAAGAACATTACTATATTGAGACCCCCACAGACCCCTGGTTGAAAAACCTAGAACTAAATGTTAAGTGCTATAGTAAATTATCGCATATTTGCAACTGCATCAGTTAACAAATAGTATGGAATACAGCTGTGCAAAATCCACCGCCGTTATGCATTTCAAACATCCCATCATGCAGACAGCCCTGCTACATGTTTCCTTTGCCAATGGCAACAGTTCGAAACGGTGGTCAAACGTCAATTGTTCCAAAAATCCTTGGGCTTATATCAGGCCCATCGAGAACAACAGTGGCTGCTTCATTAAACCCAGAGGACTTACAGGGCTCCAGTACTACTGGTACCTCATTCACACACCCACAGAGACTGGAAGCCGGCAGACCTTATGTAATCAACACCTGCTGGGGATTTTGCTGTCACTGCTGTTCTCTTACAATGCTTCGGGTGGCTCAATCTACACCATGAGCAGAAATGTGCATCACACCCTCTATGCAGGCGGGTGGTAAAGTCCCACACCCTTCAGCTACTGAAAAGTGCTGCTGAGAGCTGCTGTGCCAGAGCATTTAAGAATAACCATTACAATGTTCAACTGGAGTGCAAAATGCCCCACGTTAAAGACTCTAAAGTGGTTGCCTTTACAATCCTAAGTAAATTATGTTTAAAGAAGCCCTGTTTTGATAAATATCACTGGACTGAGATATATTACTGTAAGCAGTAAATACTAAGGCAGTCGTGACCTAATGGTTAGAGAGTCGGACTTGTAACCCAAAGGCACAAATGTTCACGGTGTGTGTTCACTACTCACTGCTGTGTGTGTGCACCTGACTCGTTAAATGCAGAGCACAAATTCCAAGTATGGGACACCATTTTTTATGCATTTTAATCACTAAATAAAGAGTGCATATACTGGACTGCTACTTATTTTGAAAAAACCCTAAACCTAAGTATTAAACTCCCACACTGTTTGTGCTACAGAAAATGAATGATACCACAAATCATGCGGCTCATTGTGCAGAGGTGTGCTATTATTTTTTTAAGGGATCAGACCTATGATTTACAACTGATGGACAATATAACAGCTGAAAATCCCCTAGGCTTACAACAGAAAATGAATGATACCACAAATCATGCGGCTCATTGTGCAGAGGTGTGCTATTATTTTTTTAAGGGATCAGACCTATGATTTACAACTGATGGACAATATAACAGCTGAAAATCCCCTAGGCTTACACCAAAAGAGGGACCCCAAGTCATATTTAGATAGATTTGAAAGTTTTGTAACAAAGACAGACAGACAGATAGACAGATAGATAGATAGATAGATAGATAGATAGATAGATAGATAGATGCCAGATTAAGTATTGATTATTGGTTTGGCTCTACTGAAATGAACTATTCTTAAAACATCTGTCAACAGTGTGAAGCTGCATGACTCATATTTACTAAAAAAAATCCCCTTACTGCTAGCAGAGAAAGAGTGATTAAAAGGGAAATTGCATGTATCTGAGGGAATTGCAGTGCATGTTGTGCCCATTATCAAGAGAAAGGCAGAGAGAGTCACACAGTCTAGGAGCCTTTAACCTCATATCAAAACATTTGCAAAATACAAATAGGCCTAATACAGATAAGAGAATAATATATCTGCAAACACATGACATTTGATTAAATACACATGTAAACACTCACACACGCACATAGACAATGGGTCTCAAGTTGTTCCAAAAATGTTTGAATAACTATTTTTGTCCATACAATGAAAGTCAATGGAATTAAAAAAACTCTGTACTCTACTAACTTTAATTTTATGGACAAATTGCATTTTCTTCCCCACATTTTTCAATATATTTTGTATCGCAATGACATGAGTTTGAGTAAATGATGACAGACTTTTCATTTTTTAGTGAACTATATATTAAGTTTTGGGTTGAGTGTAATTTCTGCAGCACCAGATAGTATAAAAATTGCATTCAAAATGTAAAAAAAATAAAACTACCCCCATCTGCCATTATTTGGACAATCAGACACACTGTAATTCTGTGTGGTCTTCAATACCAGTTTTGATCAATTTTTACCTTTAATAATAACCAATTGTGAATGTACTGGTCATGCAAAAATAGGAAACTCTTTTGGTCTTTATGTTCCTGCTATGGGGAAACTGTAAGTTTAAGTAATTTTTCAAGCAACCATATGATCAGTAATCCTCTTCTTACCAAAAAGTCTTCAGCTATTACCTGAAACTCACAACACAACCATTCACTGACCTCAATGGGATCTTGATGGCGATGTATCGATCCACAGCAATTGCCAACAAACTGAAGATGGAGCTCTGTGTGAGAACCAGCACGAAGCAGGCAATGAAGAGGCACCCGTGAAAATGGCTGCAGAAGCCCGTGCTGATGGTGACGGCAAATGGAATGGCCAGGAATCCCACTGCAATGTCTGCCACGGCCAGTGACACCAGGAAGAAGTTGGTGATGCTCTGGAGGTTACTGTTAAGGCAGACGGCCCAGCACACCAGAACGTTCCCCACCACGGCCAAAACTGCAATCAGGAGCTCAAGAACAATGTAGACGAGCGAAGACATGGTGCCATCAACCAGTGTGAAAGGACATCCTCAGGGACACACATAGTTGTGCTCCCGATAATTGCTCAGTGGGACTTAACTCTGCCACTCAATGGCTCCTGCAATAGGTGTGAGGACAAGCCAATCTGACCATTCCTCCTGAATGTATGATATCTCTTTTTGAATGGAAAGAGGGGATAGAAATAACCTGGTATCAGCTGCTGAGACAACTTTGGGGGTCACTTTGGGGAGGTGACTGTAGGGTCAATGGTGACACCCCTCTGTAAATCTTGATTTACCCGTTCACCAGCATGTCCCTTAGGTCCAGCTCACTTCAGCCTTTCATTGAAAGTCTTAAAGGAAACAGCTGCTAGATTGAATGAAGCAGCTCTGGTAGACCTTTACTGGGACTTCTTACCCTATAAAAAAAGAACAATCATATCACACAATAAAAGATCAACTTCTTTGGGTCACAAAAGCAATCCATCTCTCAAACAGGAGGTCTCCATCAAAAGACGACAGGCTAAATCCAACAATAAGCTTTCGTTTTGAGAAAGACTCCACAAATATGAATGAAATATTTGTGCATGCCTGCTATTTATCACAAGACCCGGACAGCACTTCCTCCACTAGTTTCTAGGATGTGAACAGTTGAACTTTGCAGTGCCTTTGCTATTGTTGGGTTAGAATTATGAACAAGTATTCTTTTGTACCCATTCATGTGATTCTGCTTTCATGTTTCAAGGACTTTCTACATGGAATGGATCAGTTTTTCCTTTATTAAATGAATAAATGGTAATTACTATCAGTTATTTCTTTTATATTATAACCAACATACACTATCGTTCAAAAGTTTGGGGTCTGTAAATCTCTTATGCTCACCAAGGCAGCATTTATTTGATTAAAACTACAGTGAAATATTATTACAATTTAAAGAGGACTAAAAATCAGGATAAATTTCCACTTTTTTAAAGCTTTTTTTTGCATTTAGTTGGGTTTCTGGTAGGGATGCACCGATACCACTTTTTCCAGTACTCGCCCGATACCGATACTTTTATTTCTTGGTACTTGCCGATACAGAGTACCGATACCAACTTTTTCCAGTACTCGCCCGATACCGATACTTTTATTTTTGGTACTTGCCGATACCGAGTACCGATACCAATATTTTATTGCATTTGTACATTTTTTAAATATTGGGTACAGAAACCAAAAGAGTATGTATAATGTTAGTTGGTTGACTTCATTTATCAAATAGATAGTCAAACCAAAATTTATTCAGACACCTTCAACATTTCTCACAATTTCACAGTTTATTCGCTATAGTTTAGAAAATGGTATTAAAATATAACAAGAACTCAGAGTTAAACTGAGTCAGAACAAATTCAGCTTGATAATGTTAGATAAATTTGATAGAAAGGTATGTAGCCTAATGGATTACAATCAACCAAAAAATTAGACAGCTGTTAGTATGACAGTATTTACACAACTATCAATACTTAGTCGGGCAACCCTTAGCCTTAATGACCACTTAATTTATCAAATAGATACAGTCAAACCAAAATTTATTCAGACACTGGCCATTAAAATTTATTTTACAAGTTTTTGTTACTTTCACTGTTCTTTTTTTTTTGCTCTATGGTACATCATCTTTAATTTAATAGCATTAGAGCTGCTCCATTGCAGTGGTTTAGTACTGTAATCACGTGCTTTGCTGTAATAATGCAGGGAACCACTCGTTATAAATCTCCTAACTGTGATATTTTCAGAAATAGAAGTCGCGTTTTTCTTCATCTGAAACGTGCTGCGATTTATATTCCAAAGCCACTCATATAACGCGTGCACGTATTTGTACTGATGCAGAATAGTATGCATTTAACACAAGCTGCTAGATTCACTTTCGCCAGAAAGTCGTGTATGCCTAAGGTTAACATTTTAACGAGTACGAGTACAGGAGCTCAGTATCGGGCATCCCTAGTTTCTGGCATGTCTGCTCAGAAAAGCTGAAAAGAAAACACTTTTTTAAAAACACACATTTGTTATGGGTTGTCTGAGTCTAAAACTGTGTCATCCAGCCAGCTGTTTCAATTTACATAGATAGCTATCTATTAGAATAAGACCACCTCTGAGCCATATACAGAGTCCAAGGCAGCAATTAATGTGTCTTGTGTTGACACGCCCCACGGGGAAGAGGGGTGGGGTGAGCAGTAGCTCATTATCATTTAAAGAGACATGCACCAAAATGAGTCGCTGTGAACAGAGCTGTTTTTAACAAGGTAAAAAGGGTTTTGTTTTAGACAAGAAATTTTAAGCAGAGTATGTTACAGACATTTCATGAAGACCCTAAAGAATCATACCAACTTGTGGAAAATGGGCATCCGATGTCCCCTTTAAAATAACTGTTTTTTACCTCCATACATTTTTTAAATGTTATTAATTCCTGTGATGACAGCTGAATTTTCAGCAGTCATTACTTTCAGTGTCACATGATCCTTCAGAAATCTTTCTAATATGCTCATTTGGTGCTCAAGAAACATTTTGTATTATTGTTAAAAAACAGTTGTGCTATTTTACTTGCGCTTTCTAGTTCAAAAGAACAGCATTTGTTTGAAATAGAATTCTTTTGTAAAATTATAAATGTGTTTTCTTTTAGTTTGACCCCAAACTTTTGAACAATAGTGTAAGTTTCAGCTCTACGTCTTTAGTACTTGATAGTGCTCAGTCCGAATTTTTAAAATGTTTGGCTTCGAAAATACAGAGCATCTAGAAATGTCTGTTTGCATGTGTAATTAAATCAGTCAGGCAATCCACTGACTCTGTTGGGTCATTTATTGTGGTTTTGTGTAGGCCTATCTAGAATGAATTGAGTAACTGCAACATGCCTTCCATGGTATCTTTTTTTTTTTTTTAGAGATTTCTTATCTTTTAGCTCCAGTCTGTTTGATCAGGCACAAAAATGCGATGATTAAAGTCACAGTCACTCTTCCTCTGTGTTTTAGTGTTGCTGTTTGCTTTTTATAGCACAGCGTGACTTTGGTATGGCTGTAGACTCCCTCAAGTGATATAATGACAAATTGTTTCCAAAGCACAGTCCTGGCATGTTGCATTTTAACAACTTTTGCATCTGCATGCATCAGTCTACAAAATGCTTCCTGTGTAAGGTGTTCATTAGAAATGCTCTAGCTGGTTATAACTTTTTAAAAAATTTATCCGTTTTAATCGGCATTTATGGCCAGGAGGTGTGGTAAATGATTAAAAAATGTAATAAAAAATAAATAAATAAATAATACAGTAGCTTCACAGATAAAATTAGGTCATAAAAGTTCATGTATAGCATAATACTTAAAAAAAATGGAAGAAAATGAGGAAAAAATGCTCTTAAAATTGTTTTTAGATGGAAGTATTACATCACATGAACATGTCACATTGTTGGAGACTGCTGTGACTGCTTGTCATGGGAACTACTTATGCCCACTGTAAAAATACACAATAAAATTAGAAAAAGTGAGCAAAGTTGTGACATTAATTAATAAAAATTATGAATTCATAGTTTAGAATGAGCAAACTAAAACAGGTGCCATTCCGACTACCTCTGGACTAACAGGCTGACAAATTAACAAAATGTATAATTCAAAGTAGGCTAACAAAGTTCAATACTTTCAGTTAAATCACAAACGTTACTTGTAAACAAATACATTTACTAACTGTTTACAATGTAAGAATACTTCCGTTACTCACTTTAGCTGTGTACAAGCGTGTTTCCGCCGCGCACCTGAGTTGTAGGTTTCTCCGCAGGCATTCTGTCATTTCTGAATGTCCAACCGCAAAACTGAATTTAAAAATATGAGTGCAAACCAAATCACTCCACACGTTTTATCACCCTGACAAAGTAATACACAAATGCACTACTCTGAGCGTGTTTGGTCAGGGCAAAGGCGAGTTGAGTCGCAGCTTCCCTCCGCTCAGTGGAGTTGTAGTGACCACAGACAAGTGCGTGCGCTGTCACAGTGACACTCACGCGCCGTGAGAAAAACAGACCCACGTCTGATTGGTTTCCGTGGTTTGATTATTCGAGCTATGCAAAGTACATTAAACACGATGTTTCCCTCTCTACAAGACCATTGTGGGTGGTAACTTCTTCATCATGCTGTCATACTGTCAATGCAGTTACAATAAAAGTTCAAATGGATTAGCCAGCACACTATCATAAATAACTAAATAAATACAAAATAAATAATTTAAATAAATAAAATAAAAATATATGACAGCAAAGAATACATAAATAAAAACGGTAAAAACTGTTTAAATAACTAATAAACAGTGCATAGGCCTATATGAAATATATATGAAGATGAATGTCACATAGATCAATACTTTCCAGTAGTAAAAATAATTGCCTATGTTAGTTTGGCCTAAATAGTTACTATGGTAGACCAATTTTTAGGTGAATATGATGTGTGAGAAGAAACTTTTTTTACTTATTTAGTTATTCTTTTGAGATAATCGTGCAGATAATCTTGTTTTATAATGACATAAGAAGTCATATTTTTTTTTATCTGATATGACGTTTAGGCTACAGTAAAACATGACTGCATCTTTACAAAATATATTTTATCCGAGGAATTTAGCTCGAATCTTTTCGTTTGTATGCTATTTTCATCGTTAGTTGGACGTAAACAACGTATGCTGTTCTGTGTCAGCTGCGTCACATGGATACGCTGTTTCCGTTCAGATTAAATCACAACAACGTAGGAAACAGAATCAGCGTGACGTAGCTTTATTTTTTTATCTTTTTCTTTTGCACACAAAAAGTATTCTTGTAGCTTCGTATAATTGCGGTTGAACCCCTGATGTCACATGGATTATTTTACAGATCTCCTTGCTACGTCTCTGGACTTGGGAACATTTCAGTTGCGTTGCTGTCTATGCAGGGTCAGACAGCTCTCAGATTCCTTCAAAAATATCTTCATTTGTGCTCCGAAGATGAACAAAGGTCTTACGGGTTTGAAACGACATGAGGGTCAGTAATTAATGACAGAATTTTCATTTTTGGGTGAACTAACCCTTTAATTCCAATTGGTCAATCTCAATGGTGAAAATGAAAAAATAGTTTTATATAATGAGTGCTTAACTGTATGAGTGGTTTCATATCACTCTGCAGTCTATCTCTTTTTACACAAACACAAGTTGGTATATCAAAATTGCAGTGTTATTTTGGTATTACGTATATACTATTAAAGTGTTTCTTAGTATTTTGAAATAGCTTTTATTTTTTACAAAAAAAACTGTTTTTCCCCCATATCATTCCATATGATATGAGAAAAAAAAAACAAAGGAATATTCCATAATTTTATTAGTATTTAAATTATAAAAATTTAACAAATCAAAAATAAATACTCTATAATACTAAAAATTAAATAATTTATTTTGTATTTAATAATACTAATATTTGTAGTCTAATTTATTTGTTTTTATTTAAACAAAACAATGGTAATTTTACCACATTTC
>NW_015627892.1:471060-471537 GCF_001515625.1 Sinocyclocheilus rhinocerous | reverse complement strand
CAGATTAAATAGATTAAATCACAACAACGTAGGAAACAGAATCAGCGTGACGTAGCTTTATTTTTTTATCTGCACACAAAGCACACAAAAAGTATTCTTGTAGCTTCGTATAATTGCGGTTGAACCCCTGATGTCACATGGATTATTTTACAGATCTCCTTGCTATGTTTCTGGACTTGGGAACATTTCAGTTGCGTTGCTGTCTATGCAGGGTCAGACAGCTCTCAGATTCCTTCAAAAATATCTTCATTTGTGCTCCGAAGATGAACAAAGGTCTTACGGGTTTGAAACGACATGAGGGTGAGTAATTAATGACAGAATTTTCATTTTTGGGTGAACTATCCCTTTAAGACAAGGTACTTTCCATTACTGGTTAAACCGTTACAAAGTATCATAATATTAAGCATATGATGTCCTGACTGAAAATAATATACAAGGTCCCTCACGAGTCACGTCATGCACGTCTTTAATAATAAA
>NW_015627892.1:461040-470262 GCF_001515625.1 Sinocyclocheilus rhinocerous | reverse complement strand
TTAAAAAAAAAAAAAAAAAAAAAAAAAAAAAGGGGTGGGAATACAGAAATACTGTTTGACAGATGCTCAGCGAGCATGTTCTGTGTAACAGGAAATGATGCTTAGGGTTTGGAGACTATGATAAGAGTGCACTGTACGCCTATCTGTCATTCAGAAAGCATGCTTAACAGTTATCTTGGTCATTGTAACGTAATTATTGTCTAGTTAAGATGCACATTTCCAGGTAACTACATCACAAGTAATTTCAATTGGTAGGATAACATCAGAGAAACACATTGCTGATTACAAAAACTTTTTCTTAAGAAAAAACTGACATTTAGATGAGTGTTGAATCATTTACACAACAGAGAAACAATCTCTGAAACATTATGAGATATTTGTGGCAGAATTCTGTGAAATTTCAGCCACACATATAATAACCAACATAGGTGGTTATTTTAAACAACTGTACAACTTAAGAACTGTATATTTATGTAGAGAACAGCAGAAAGGGATGCTTTATATAGCTTGTAAATTACATCACTTTTCTGTAAATCATTCCATATATGGATTTATGTAGATAGGCATGAAATGTTTAACATCAAAACTTTTGCTTAAAAATATTAATTAAAATCGTAGTAGGAGGAAGTTCTTGAGTACAGCTGTGTAAATAGACCTTTTTTGCTGGCTCACTTCTTTCTTTCCACAAGACAAGGGGTAGTTTTAGATGATTTTTTTTTTCCATTTCTGATTCTTCCCATAAGTGCTATGCATGACTTCCAGGAAAGGTTGTATTCCAAAAAAAAAAAAGAGGAAAGAAAGAAAGAAAACACAGAAAGAAGTTCAGATTACCATCCATTGTACAGTTTCATGCTTGTGTGCCCTTGGAATAACCTACATGAGGTTAATTTAAAAGTGGTGTGTGCTATTGAGCTCTAACTCGTGCCTGTACACTAAAGCATCTTGGAATTTCAAATATCAACATTGGCTACCAGAAATCACTTACTCTGCCTTTAAAACTGTAGTTTCCCAAAGGCAATCACAGAAATGCTGTTTGAAACAGCCCTCGGTTTGCTACGTCACAATCCAATAACCAATCACGTCAAGGGATTGATTCCTATCACTAGCACTTCACACGCGTATGCTCGCGGGTGCGAATTGGAATTACAAACGGCTGTATTCGAGTCTTCATCAAGGCATTTTAGGACACAACATAGTCAAGTAAGTAACTTTAACGAATGTTACAGTATTCACTGTAGTTGTCCGCTAGTAAAAACATAGTTTTATCAGTCATTATCCGCGTATGCCATTGTTTTGCGTTTACTACAGTTCAGTGGATCAGGAGGCGCTGGCTGGTGTGACTGAGTGGAGGCAGGGCTAATTTGCATATTCATAGATCAGCGTATAGTAAATGAGGCAAGGGTGTAGAGTTACATTCAAGCTATTTTAAGGCATGAGAAAATTATTTTCACAAGAAAAAACATTTAAATATGTCATTTTGATGATCAAAAACAAGTTTTAAGGGATAAAATATTTTACTACAGGGGGACTTAAAAATTTTGGATCTAGAAGGACAAACCTGCTCAAGTCTACCAGAAATGTGCTGAATTTATGTACCGTAAAAGTAATTGTTTACAGGTGCCAGGAATGACCCCAAGGACCAAGAAGATATCAATATATCAATATATCAGTGTTTAAATAAACATGAATGATACAGGGAAGAAAATAGATTGAAGGGTGTTACAACCAGTGTTCAATTTAGTATTATTTACTATTCTAGTATTTATTAATTATTTAAATTAGCTTTTATTTTTATATTTTCAGTTTTATTTTATTTTAATTTTATTAGTTTTTGTTTTATATTTAGGTTTAATCATTTTCATTTTCATTTTCATTTTTTTTATTTCAGTTTTAATAATTTAAACTTATTTCAGTTAGTTGCCAAAACACATTGCTAATTCTCTTTTTTTTTTTTTTTTTTTTAAGTTGAAGCTTTTCCACCTAATAATATTTTATGATTTTAATCATTTTAATTTCAGTTTTAGTTTACAATAACACTGGTTACAACAAATATTGATAAAACCATAGCACAAACCCATTCACAAATAAAGTCAACACATTAAACCGATTTAAAAATATCAGACTGTATTAGTGCAGAAATATTGTTCTCACAAAACCTTGCTAGCAGGAAACCTTACTTTATTTTTTTTCAAATTCCTCTCCTTGATATGTCGTACAGTGCTTTAGGAATCTTTCTTCGTGAAAAAGTATTTGTAGCGTCAAAAAGGCATTCCAGGATTTATACAAATACGAATTAAGTTTTAAAGGAAAGCACAGCAAGATATGACGTGATTTGGTTCAAATCAAAATCTTCATATCAAACTCTATATTAGGTCACAACCTTCATCTCACAAGAAGATTCAAACAAAAATACTCCTTGTCACTACTGACCTTTTCTAGGTAATTCAATGTTAGTGCCAATGACATTTCCACATATAAACAAACCGATACACCACAGAGGATTCTCAAACAAAATCTATCATTTAAAACACGACAGAGCTCTCTGTAACTTAAATGGAATAAATTATAGTTTTGCAACAAACATGACTTGCCCTTGACATAAACTTCACTTTGAACTGCTGTGATTAGCGGCATAAATTTGCTGCAACCCACTTGATCCCTTCAAAGATGTCTCGAACTAGCAAATTAGCCACAAAACAAACATATTAAAAAAGCAGTGCATTGAAGACAGCATAGCAAGTTTATCAATTGTGCTTTTGGCTTTTCCTTTTCCATGTAAGGCTTCGGTTTTGTGTGCGGAGGCTTATCTTTGACAGACGTACAGTATATAATGGGAGAGGTACAATGCATTATTTAACCATGGGCTGACAGTGCGGATGGATTGTAGTCATCTTATTTCACATTTCATATCAGTGAATACACATTCAGCCTTTTTTTTTGTGTGCTTTTACACCCTTAAGACAAACTCAATCTGAACCAGCAAGCTTCCAGAACCCAGCTGACTTTATGTGTCAAATAAGGATTAGTAGTGCCTAGACAAAACAAAAACTGAAATGCTGAAAAATATCCTGTAACACAGAAAACAAGCAGCCAAGCATTTCATTTGTGCTGATATTTCAAAAAAAAAAAAAAAAAAAAAAAAAAAACCTCTTGCAGCATTTTCAGTGATGGAAGATCAGCTGGAATGAGCATTGAGGGAAAAAAACATGTCTTGCCAAACAGCTTCATTACAAATTACATATTAGATTCAAAATTAGCTTTCATTTAGTGTATAAAAACAAAAAGCCATTGAGTTGAAAAAAATGAAAATTCAAAAATGAAAATTTGCTGAAAATTTAATTACCTTCAGGATATCCAAGATGTAGAGAAGTTTGTTTCTTCATCAGAACAGATTTGGAGAAATTTAGCATTACATCACTTGTTCACCAATGGATCCTCTGCAGTGAATGGGTGCCGTCAGAATGAGAGTCCAAACAGCTGATGAAAACGTCGCAAAAATCCACAGGTAATCATCCAGTCCATCAATTAACCCCTTGTGAAGTGAAAAAAAATCCAGATTTGTAAGAAACAAATCCTTTTTTGTAAGCAACACATCCATTCTGACGGCACCCATTCACTGCAGAGGATCCATTGGTGAGCAAGTGATGTAATGCAATTTCTCCAAATCGGTTTCGATGAAGAAAAAAAAACTCATCCACATCTTGGATGGCCTGAGGGTGAATAAATTGTCAGCATACTTTCATTTTTGGGTGAACTACTATTCCTTTGATGTCTTTTTTTATTAGAAAAAATACTAAATAAATCAAACGAGACAGATTTGAGCTTATTCAGGCTAATGAAAACACCATTTTTGTGGGCGAAGCCTGTTGTGGTATCACTCTTTGGAATAAATGCTGATAATCTAAGACCAGTACTGGCATAGAGAGGTCATCCTTATGAGAAAACTAGAAAACAAGGCATCTTTCAAAGGCAATCGTATTCTGAGATACACATTTTCGTTGCTCGGTTGGCACAATACACTTTAAATAGTGTTGCAGTGTTCTTAAAGGAAGTTGCTGGCTCATGATCCCACCGACTTCCCACTTCTCTTCAAAAGCACTGCTGTTCAGAGAAGCTTAGCAGGATCTGGCCTGTTTCTGCAGCCATATAGGATTTTGGGAAAACACTGGACGAAGTCGATCAAGCTTCCCCCGTTCGCAGCTAAGACCTCTGGGAAATTTGTAGCATCTTGGGAGTAGCATTCCGCAGCAAGGAAGGCGAACCGAGGTAAGGCTGAAGCTGCCAATACAGCCGTTCAAGAAGATTCTCAGGTCTCAAAATACTTATAGATGGCCGTCACGTAGGTCATGACACTCTGCCAGTCGGGTCTTTCTGTGTGCACCATTTCACCAATGTCCTGTCAGACAGAGAGAATGAGTCAGATGGGGGAAGGCAAGAGGAAGTGGTCAGAAACAATGATGTTTGTGTCAACCTATGTGGCGTTGTGTGCTATGTTACACAAGTATCTTGCCACAGCTTGTTAAGCAAAGAGCAAACAACACAACTGTTATAGCAAGACTAGCAGTCACGGTTTTACTGCAAAACAGCTTTATGAAAGCATTAAATTAATAGCAGGTGCTGAATTAAATACTGCTGCTTCTTTTCAAGACAGGGAACATATTTTCTCCACTGAAACTGCTAAATAATGTGATATTACTACTACACTGTCTATTTAAGTAATACAAACTTAATTGGTTCAGACTTTGTATGCGTTTCCCTTTTTACCACATGACATGTTGAAACCCCAAAAAGACAAAACAACAAAGGCTTATCTTAGATGATTTTATCAGATAATATTTATATAGAATGAATGGTAATGAAATGACAAAGTGGAAGTGGAAAAAAAAAAAAAAAAATCACAAGAATAAAAGCATTCATTTTAAAAACACACCTAAAAGGCTAAATTAGCTGTAATCAAACAGGCTATGACAAGAAAACACTTGAAAAATCATAAATTTGGAGGAGCATTGATGAAGTCTTCACAGTTGAATACTGAATATGAATTTTGCTCAATATGAGATGTTATGTCAGGGAAGTGAAGTCATTGTTGGTTGCATTAATGTTTTACAGCTGCAGATAGTATTTACTTACAGGGTGGAGAGAAAAATTAGGAAAACATCTACTAATGCTGAAATCCAAAACAAATCAAGATTTATTCAACAGATCTCAAAGAGATTGTACATCATACTGAGATCATATATTTTCAACAGAATTTCATTAAGAAAGATAAAAAGGCATGGATAAAACACGCCTCCGCTGACAGGAAAGTTATTAAAATGCATTTAAATATATGCTCAGCAAAGCTGCATTTATTTGATTAAAAACATCGTAAAAAAGTAATATTTTCAAAACAGTAAATATTATTACAATTTAAAATATCCGTTTTCTATTTGAATATATTTTAAATAAATGTATTCCATCATCATTACTCCAGTCTTTAGTAGTCGGGTTTCCATCCAAAGTTGCGAATTTAACTTATGCGCAAAATTGGAATATCGCATAAAACATTTGCGAACAAGCACTGTTTCCATCCAACGAGTCAGAGAGAACAAAATAGTCACTTCCTGATAAACTGCCACTAAATATCACTAAGAAAAGTAAGAGAAGTCACTGAATATAATAATTCACAAATATAATAAATTACTTGCTCTTTGAGTGAGCAGACGAAACAAATTAAATGCGGTCTTGCTTTCGGAGGTGAATGTCAGCTGTTTGGGAACGCAGTCGTGGTAGACCGTTCTGGGAGGCAGTTATACAGAAATACTTTGACGACAGACTTTGCTCGGGCACTTCAGAATGACCATGACAACATTTCAGATGTTGTGCAACAAAATCGGTCCGCTGGTTAGTCAGGTTATGCTGTCCCATAACGCAAAGTCACATGACTTTTTTGAACACTCATGCGGGATTTATTCGCAAAAATGCGTTTCCATCTCCCATTATTTGCATTAACCTTTTTCGCACAAGTCAAAAACCACCTCAAGTGAGCGTAAAAACTTTTGCGAAAAGTTTTTTTCCGAAATTTGCCGTTTCCATCACTCGTTTCTCATGCGATACTTCAAAATGCGCATTAAAACAGGGTGATGGAAACATAGCTAGTGTCACAGGATCCTTCAGAAATCATTCCAATATGCTGTTTTACTGCTAAGGAAACATTTCTTATTATTATCAATGTTGAAAACAGTTGTGTTGCTTCATATTTTTGTGGAACTGTGATGCATTTCTTCCAGAATTCTTTGATGAACAAAAAGCTCAACCGAACTGCATTTATTTGAAATCTTTTGTAACATTATAAATGTCTTTACTGTCACCTTTGATTATTTTAATGCATCCTTGCTTGAATGAAAGTATTATTTTTTAATTAGGTTCTGAGGCACTGTAATATGATGTATATATTAATTAGCTGTGACGTTTATATTAAACTCACCAGTGTCGATTTAATTCCCACACTTTGTGCTGCCTGGAAAGCCAAAGTGAAATTCCGCCTCTGCAAAACACAAGCAGGAAGAACTGATGTCAATAAATGAATTGAATTATATGCAAGTCTTCTCCAAAATATATATTTTTTTTGTTGTGCTAATTGATATTCGAGAAGGGAACATATGTTACCCTGGACCACGAAACCAGTCATAAAGTTTTGAAATTGAGATTTTTACATGAATAAATAAGCTTTCCATTGATGTATGGTTTGTTAGGATAGGACAATATTTGGCCGAGATACAACTATAGCATTAATCGATGTTGCTCTTGGACATCAAATATGATTGATATCATATTGTATTGCTTAT
Organism: Sinocyclocheilus rhinocerous; assembly: GCF_001515625.1. NCBI lineage: Eukaryota > Metazoa > Chordata > Actinopteri > Cypriniformes > Cyprinidae > Sinocyclocheilus > Sinocyclocheilus rhinocerous. The sequence goes on along the minus strand of NW_015627892.1, from coordinate 463,435 downwards.
GTGTTTTGTATGATGTTTACAAATTTTATGCTGCACCAATAATCGCCCTTTGGGCTTATAATAAATTTGAACCTTGAATATTTGGCTGAGATACAACTATTTGAATATCTGGAATTTGAGGGTGCAACCAAATCCAAATACTGAGAAAATTGCCTTTAAAGTTGTCCAAATGAAGTTCTTAGCAATGCAGATTACTAATCAAAAATGACGTTTGGATATATTTACGGTAGGAAATTTACAAAATATCTTCATGGAACATGATCTTTACTTAATATCCTAATGATTTTTGGCATAAAAGAAAAATCGATCATTTTGACCCATACAATGTTTTTTTTTTGGCTATTGCTACAAATATAGACTGGTTTTGTGGTCCAGGGTCACATATAGGGTGAATTCAGGTAAACTGGACCAAATGTTCAGTCAAATTCAAAAGCGGTCCAATTGACCTGAATTCACCCTGTTCGTGTCTTATGCGTATGAGCGTACAGACCTTGTCCTGGCTGTTGAGCTCGAGGTAAGCGATATGCGCCGGCAGATGCCCTTTGGGCTTATAATAAATTTGAACCTTGAATATTTGGCTGAGATACAACTATTTGAATATCTGGAATTTGAGGGTGCAAAAAAATCAAAATATTGAGAAAACTGCCTTTAAAGTTGTCCAAATGAAGTTCTTAGCAATGCAGATTACTAATCAAAAATGACGTTTGGATATATTTACGGTAGGAAATTTACAAAATATCTTCATGGAACATGATCTTTACTTAATATCCTAATGATTTTTGGCATAAAAGAAAAATCGATCATTTTGACCCATACAATGTTTTTTTTTGGCTATTGCTACAAATATAGACTGGTTTTGTGGTCCAGGGTCACATATAGGGTGAATTCAGGTAAACTGGACCAAATGTTCAGTCAAATTCAAAAGCTGTCCAATTGACCTGAATTCACCCCGTTCGTGTCTTATGCGTGTGAGCGTACAGACCTTGTCCTGGCTGTTGAGCTCGAGGTAAGGGATATGTGCCGGCAGATAGGTGTGAAGAATGGCACAGAAAGCGAGCCCATCATTCCAGCTGCTGCTGAAGTTGGTGATGTCAATGTTCTGCGTGTTTGCGGAGGGGGGAGAAAAAAAAAAGATCAATAATTACAATTTCAGTAGATGAACTGAGGGAATTGGGTGGGTGATTCAGGGGACTGATGAAGCAGTGAATCTTTCGGTGTCCCTGTGACATTATGGGTGTAGTTAAGAGCCACAGCTGTAAATCTTGACAGAAATAATGTCTTTTTTCAATGTTTACACAAACGTTGGAAACATTGCTTTTCATACAATTAAGCATGCTATCTTATTTAGAGACACTTAAAGCGTATGTTGACAAAAAAACCTTATCTTGCTACATACGTTACATTACACGCAAGCATTACATTGTTTGTTTAGTAAATATTTTGCCTATTTAGTGCTTTCAGCCAAAGATAAGGTCATTTTACTGAGCATGAACACGTGATACAATATTTAGCTAAATTCTGCTCATAATCAGCACTGAATACATGAAAATAAATGTCAATTCTGTGTAGACATGCATACATAAAATGCACTATTTCTGGGTCAGAAACGGTTTGTAAGTAACAATCGTTTCAAAAATAACATATGTTTACAATACCTAGACCTTGATGGATGAGATGTATTCTAGGTACAATGTTGCACACCAACTATTTTCTCACGCATTGTCACAAAATGGAACCAAATTGAACTTTAATGCTGTTCTGAGAGCAGTGTTCACCTACTTATTCATATTCGCTTACTGACAGTCTCGCCTTGTGCTGAAGTGTTTGTTCAACAGTCTTGCTTATCTGTATCAACATACTTCACACATGCTTCAATCCATACACGGAAGTAGTCATCTGACTCACTGGGGGCCATTTATGGTGTTGTTGTGACCAGGAAAGAGGCTCTGCGTTCATTAATGCCATCAGCGTTTGCTCAACTAATGCCCTCCTCAGATCTACAGCTCTCACGTGTTGCATTTGCACATATAGACTACTATTCAAAAGTTTGTGGTTGGTAAGACTTTTTTTAAAGAAATTAATGTTTATTCAGCAAGGAGGCATTATAAGTGACAGTAAAGACTTTACATTGTTACAAAAAAATATATTTCAAATAAATGCTGTTCTTTTGAACTTTCTGCTAAAGAATCCTGGAAAAAAGTATCATATAAGAAATGGATATTATATAATAGCTGCTTTTATTAACATTTTAGCAATTGAAAAATATTTTTAAAAAAATCATTTTTTACACACCACCCCTGCTCTTGACAGACGGCACCCCGGTTGGGAAACACTGATATAAAGCAATAAGCCCCAAGAAGCCGTGGTTTACAGTGAATTTATAACAGCTAAGGGG
>NW_015627892.1:443458-460895 GCF_001515625.1 Sinocyclocheilus rhinocerous | reverse complement strand
GCTTCACGGGGCTTATTGCTTTTATAAAACGGTTATTCCATATACGTAGTAAGGTTTCACAGAATAAAACAAATAAAGTGTAATGATATAAATAAAAACAGTATTCTTCCACCAAACAATGTAGTTCCCCAGAAACAGTTGTGGTTCCAACAAAGTGGTTGCAACACAGAGAAGTAAACAAAGCTGTATGTTTGTAGTGTAATTTACAACAGCTTCGAACGCGGCTCAACCAATCAGAATCAAGGACCGGAACTATCCATTTTAGAAGTTGTTTTTAACACTGATAATAATAAGAGATGTTTCTTAAGCACCAAATCAGCATATTAGAATGATTTCTGAAGGATCACGTGACACTGAAGACTGGAGTAATGATGCTGAAAATTCAGCAGAAATGAGTTACATTTTAAAATATATTCAATTAGAAAACAATTATTTTAAATTATAATATTTCACAGTATTATGGTTTTCACAGTATGTTTGATCCAAAAAATGCAGCCTTCATGAATATAAGAGTCTTCTTTACCGATCCCAAATTTTTGAGAGGTAATGTAGGTGCAATTACGGTAAAGCAGCTAGCAAGCGTCATTAAAAATCATCATTACGTTTCTATTATATGTGTTCTTTGATCCCAAGATTTGCTTTGTTTGTTATATCTGGAATCCAGAATGAAATACGTAGGCTGTATGGTGACAATTTACTGGAACTGATATTTGTTCACCCATTCTTCTGATCTACATTCGAGTTTCCAAAAGAAACAAAAGCACTCTTTCAGATTATGCTATCACCCACATCCTCTAGCAAAAAGATTTTAAAGAAAGAGTAACAGCCTTTATCAGATGTGGCAGGCCAGTGTAAACGTGCAAAGGGATGGCGTAAATTGCCAGAGCTTTGTCGCAACCCACAGAGAGTGGAGTGGAAGGAAGTGATGAGCTCATCAGAGTGGGCCACAGCAGCAGGGGATGGAGAGGCAGGAACAGACCCAGGTCTGTGGAGCACCAAAGTAGTCTCACACTGATAATGATGCCCTGTTTTTTGTCAAAAGATCTGTGCTAGCATACTGACCACTGACTATGGTAGTGCTTTTCGTAGTAAGTGTCCCCAAAAAGTATTAGGATACTTTAGGCACACTTTAAAATGAATGAATGTCATTGTAATTATGTAACAAAATATCGATCCAAGTGGCCAAAGTTTTGGGGGGGAAAAAAACATAGCACAAACCATAAAAGTCAGTTTGTTAACATTAGCTGTATTAGGTATCATGACAATGACCACAATTAACTGTACTTTTACCACATTTATCAATCACATTCATTTTCATTTAAAAGCTACTCTTGTTTATGAATAATTTATGTTGGATCATTAGAAATTAAGGTTAATTTATACAACCTGTTAAATTTAAAAATTGCTCACTACCAATCAAAAGTGCTGAGTCAATAAGACTTTTTTATAAAGAATTTAATTTTATTCAGCAAATCTACTATTTTTTTTTTCTTTACTTTACTTTACTTTTTACTTTACTTTACTATCACTTTCGATCTATTAAATCGATACTAAGGTGCATTTTATTTACCAGTGGTTTTGTTTATTTAACAACAATACTAATAATAATGCGTACAATATGCATTGAATTGGACGAATAACCTTTGTTAGCGAGTAATTGTGTAGGATAGAACTATTTTTCTGCTCATCTGAACACACGCAAATGTTGCAAGACAGAACCAATCAATCACAGAGAGCATTCACTCACTGCTGACAGTGCATTCAAACAGGGCTGCGTTTCCCATAAGTATCATAAGAAAGCATTAAAGCTTTTGGGAATGGCAGCCCTGAACAATGCTTATCAGAGAACAGAAATAAAAACATAAATGTTTGAGTTATTTCACAGTAAACAAATTGAAATTGTAGCCTACATAGTTTGTGCAATTACAATTATTTAAATTGAACGTTGAAAGATAATATTGATCATGTAAAGGTTGCATTTTATGCATGCAACAGCCATTCACTGGCAGTCCCTAATGGCAGTACAAAATATTGCACTAAATCAAAAGTTCAAATGTTACAAATAAGTTAGAATATTAATGTTGTAATACTGGTAGCACTAATATAAAAATGTGATGATATATGTTACAAAAAAGTAACAATTTTGAAATACGTTGATGGTTGTATTTTTTTGTATTTGATCTCAGTATTCCTATCAGTGTTGTATAAGGTTTTTTTTATGCATAATAGTAACCCTAGAATGTGATCAAACAGTTTAAAATAGCTGGGCTAAGATATATAACAATTTTTAAGACTGCAGAAATATGTTAATTCAGTATACACATTATCCCACCGGTTACAATTGTGACTGACCATAAAAAACAATTTTTCACACACTTTTCCCCCCCAAATAAAAAATAAAAAATAAATTATTGATTATTTCAAAGGGTTACTAATGACGCATCATTTGGATATTTTCATGTCTGGGAAAAATTTGGGATTAAACGGGTTAAAATGCGTTTTAAACAGAGTTAAGTGGTTTTCATTACCCATTTTACTCTTAGTAATTTAATAAATTTCATAATTTAAAAGTTTAGTGCAGAAGTATCGAATCGGTATCGACGATACTGCCTTGAAAAATATCGGTATCGTATCGAAAACAAAATAAGGGGTATCGCCCATCCCTAGTATTCGCACACCGTCTGAAACGCGTATCTGTGTGTGTGTGTGTGTGTGTGTGTGCGCGCTTTGCACGTGTGCGGCAGAACGGAAGAGACGCTGTGCGAGATGCGGCTTGTGTGCGCGGGCTTCAGGTGCGAGTCAGACAGCAAGACGAGATGGCAAAGAGTTGTTTTCTGCAACTTATTGCACTTAACTCTTTGTAACGTCAAGCTATTCTCTGCTATATGCATCGAACTAAAACTTTTACCTTTTGCAACGTTTTGATTTCAGTAGCCTATTATTAAAATGATTCAGATATCGCACGCCGTTGTGATATGCATATTGCGATATTTACATTAGCGATATTTCGATATATCGTGCAGCCCTAGTTTGTAGTGTAATTTACAATAGCTTCGAACGCGGCTCAACCAATCAGAATCAAGGACCGGAATTATCTGTTTTATAATTTTATTTAAAATGTCCTTGCTGAATCTTATTATGTCACCAAAAAAATTATATTCAAAATAAATACTAGTCTTTTGAACTTTCTATTCATAAAGCATTCTGAAATGTACGTTTCCACAAAAATAAACGGCAACCTTTTTCAACATTGATAATAATAAGAAATATTTCTAGAGCAATGAATCAGCATATTAGAATGATTTCTGATGGATCATGTGACACTGAAGACTGGAGTAATGGCTGCTGAAAATTCAGCTTTGCATCACAGGAATAAATTACATTTTAAAACATTTTTTTAATTGTAATAAATATTTCACAATATTGCCATTTTATTATATTTTTATCAAATAAATGCAGCCTTGGTGAGCATGAGAATCTTAACATTTTTGTTATTGACACCATTGATACTTAATGCATATAATAATGTTAACAAATTAAACCTAAATTGTTACCAAAGAAGTCTGTTACATTATACAATCATATATAAGACAAAATGGCCATGAAACCAAACAAAAAAGTTAAAAGATAAAAATTCAGACACTTTCTGGTTGTCAAATACAAGCAATGATCTGCACCTCTAGTTATTTTCGTGAACACCTGTGTGAACTTGAGAGGAACTGACTTAATAAATAAAGTAGGACCGGGAACATGTAGTGAGGAAGTTAAAAAGGTCAATTTTGTTTTCAGTTTAACTGTAAATTCCTTAAATAGCATTAACGGTCATTTCATTCTTCACTAGCCAGTTACATCCACAACCCAACCCTCCCTTACAATTCAGTGTACAAACTTCTGCCATGTTGTTTGAAGCTAAACGAACGTCAGCACAACAGAACCGTGTGAAGAGAGTGGGTTACAAAGACATCGAGACATCCTCCCCGTGTCCTCGCTCGTTTGTGTGCCAGTGTTCAAAGCAAGCAGCTAATGAAAAGAGGTCTTGTGTGCAAAAAAACAGGAAGGCCCAGGGGAGAGAGCATTAGGCTAATCACATTGAAAATGGAGAAACAGAGGCAGCTTGCTGCAAAAAGTGCACTCCAAGTGAAGCCAGGCCGCTTGTAATGAACACATTAGAGTTTCAGTGAAAAATGGCTTTTATCCACTGGTGGACATTACCATCAATCACATGCACATTTACTGAGAGACAGACAAAGATGCAGAGAGAAAGGCGGCGACAGAAATGGCTGGGTTATGGGATAGTGGTGTCAAAAAGACAAAAGAACTCCCAAAACTGAAAGATGGAAAAAATGTATTTGCCCCAGAGGTGATAAAACTGACAAAAACTCCAAACTGCACATTTCAGAATCTATGAAATTAAAAGGAAAACACAACTTGAAATCACAAGGTGATCAAATTCACAAATCTGTGCCCACAAGGGTTCTATGCTCTGATTGGCTGAGAGGTTTTCTGTTTGTGACATGGGGCACGAAGCAGGAGAAATGTAGCACACTTCCTGGCTTGAGGGAAACCGTGGTAACATCATGGTCCAAAACCCTCTCTGAATGGTAAACATTTTATATGCTTGACAGCAGAAGAGTCATTGCAATAGAAGGTGAATCAGTACATTATGCATGGCCATGTTCTATTTAAAAAGCAAACACACTCAAACAAGAATACCTGAACGCTGACAACTGTGAAATTGCCCAAGTGAATTTACAAATTTTAAGCTATACTGAAATAATGAAACCATTTCTATTGTTTACGAAGGTTGAAAACACATTGAAAATCTGATTAAAAATCTAATTTAAACCTGGTAATAAACAGAAAGTTTCAGGTTTTGAAAACTGTAATATTATACCTTTCCAAATTTTAGGGTTGTTATGATTTTTCTGAATGTTTTTGAAATAATTCTTATGTTCACCAAGGCTGTAAATATACTGTAAAAACAGTAATATTGTGAAATATTGTTTTCAATTGTAATATTTTAATATAATATTTAAAAAAATAATAATAATGTTTTCATAATTTTCATGATTGTTTGGTGAATAAAATTGTTACTTGTGTGTGCATGTGAGTTTTATTTTAAAAAATGTTTTTCCAAGATTCAAAAATGCACAGTTTGAATTTCTTTTATTACCTCATTTACCAATATATATTATTAATAGGGGTCACTATATAATTTAATGTTATGACTGATAATCAATATGATGGACATTATTATAAATGCACATGTTTATTTGATAATATGTCTAATATTTGCCTAACAGGACTAATAATAAAAAAAAAAAACTAAATTGGCTGATACCAATATGGCAATCAATTGGTATGTGCATGTGCATGGTATTGTGCATGACCATTAATATCATAAGCGACTTAAATAAACGTACTAAAAAAAAAAACTGTACCTGATAACCCTCAGTCTTCTTCTGGCACCACCTGAGCAGAGCATTCCTCTTGGATCCACCATATTCCCTGGCTAACGCAGACAGAGGGTCCTTCCGTTCCTCTCTAAAGAGACATCAATCACTTTAACAACACAGTTCCTTTGTATTGGATTCAACTTTAATAGCAAAAAACATCCTTCAGTTTTGAGCGGAAATTCTACCAAGATGCATTGGCCTGATGATGGATGCACCAACTTTAAGATCCTTCTGACACTGGCACTATAACAATTTATAAATTGAACATTGATTCTGTATTGTAAAAATAGATCATCTTACCTACACAGAAATGTCAACTCACTGCACTGAAGAGTGATTATTTTAAAAATTGCAGTAATTAGCAAATTGACAGTGTCCCATTGACATACATGGCATACAACCTGTAATTCTGAAAAAAAAAAAAAACTGACACTATATAATAATAAAAAAAGAAATAAAATAATAAAAAATAATAATGCTAATATTTTAATAATATAATAATTATTTGTTGTTGTTTTTGTTTATTTATTTTATACATAGTTTCCATCAGCCAGCACTTGAGTAAAACTAGCTACTATCAGAAGTTGGTTATAGCTGGATTTTTCCAGCAAGGAAGTTAATACTACAACCAGAAGGAAATGCTCTGATAATAAAGGAAAGTGCAGAATGATTCGTCTTCCTCCAACGGCCTATTCAAAAGCCACGGTGGCCCCACGGTCAGGTTTCAGGACAGGCAAATGAGTGACATCCATTATTGAAACTGAACTGTCAACACCGCATAGAGCAGACAGAGACAGAGACAGAGATAGAGTGTGAAACATAGAGACATCTGGCAAACCTGACAGCGAGAAAGAGTCTTCTAGAAAGTCAACAAAAGAAGAGCCACAGCGGAGATAAACATAAAAGAGACGGAGGCAAATAGAAAAACAAGGAAGGTCCGCCGCTTACCGTAAACGTCCTCGTGTGGTGGGTGTGACGGAGGCGGTCGGGGAGGAGCAGTTGGACGACAAAGACAGCTGGGGAGAAGACGAGCCTAACGCGATGACTGACGATGGCGTTGATGCATCTGTTACCGACAAATCTCTCTTTAACTCTTCGCTGCTTCTGCGAGAAACTGACAAGTAGAGGATGCATGGACAGTTTGATAATTATTACAAAATCTGTGTGCTGTTAAAGGAATAGTTCACCCAAAAAGGAAATTTTTCTGAAAATGTATTCCTCCACAGGCCATCCAAGATGTAAATGAGTTTGCTTCTTCATCAGAACAGATTTGGAGAAATTTAGCATTACATTACTTGCTCACCACTGGATCCTCTGCAGTGAATGGGTGCCGTCAGAATGGGAGTCCAAACAGCTGATAAAAACATCACAATAATCCACAGGCAATCCACACAACTCACTGCATCAGTTAACATGCTGTGAAATAAAAAGCTGTTTGTAAGAAACTAATCCAGATGATTTAACTTTAAACCGCCACTTCTCGCCAAAATACGAGTCTTCTATTCATAATATTGCTTGCTCCAGTGAAAAGGTCATGTCGTCTGAATCAGGAAAGAAATATGCACAGATCAAGCACTGTTTACAAGCAAAAACATTCCAAACCAGTTCTAAACAAATATGTTGATGGATTGTGATGTGGACAATAGGAGATGGACTTTTTCACTAAAGGAAGCATTATTATGAATTATGGACTGGTTAATTTGCCGAAAACTGACGGTTTAAAGTTAAAGCACCTTGATGGATTTGTTTCTTGTTTGCAGCTTTTCGCTTCACAAGGCATGAACTGATCCAGTTCTGTGGATTATTTGTATATTATTGTGATGTTTTTATCAGCCGTTTATTAAACTCTCATTCTGACGGCACCCATTCACTGCAGAGGATCCACTGGTTAGCAAGTGATGTAATGCTAAATTTCTCCAAATCTCCAAAATCTTACATGGCCTGAGGGTGAGTAAATTTTCAGCAAATTTTAATTTTTGTGTGAATTATTCCTTTAATGTCACAACACACAGTGGGTATGTTGAATAACTGTATAGTCGTCGAGTACTTGACTAGTTGGTGCAGAACGAGTACTCTACAGGTCTAAACATACCTGATATGGACTTAGTCGAATCTATGTTTGTCACCCTCTGGAGGCTGCAGCTGGGGCGTGTTACAGGTGAGGTCCGGAGGAGGTGGTCAGCTATTGAATTACATAAAAACACACATATAATCATGACAAAGAACAACAGGCTATATGTGGCATGATTAAGCTTGTGCTCTTCTAAAATAAATATCCTGCTTCCTTCTCAAGGCCTGGCACACAATCTCAGAGGTCATTAACTGCAAATGTTAAGCCTGAGGGAAACAGTACAGCACGATTACACATGACCTTTAACTCTGAGTTCGCCTCTGGATAACTAGATCAAACCAGTGTGAGGGAAGACCAAAAGATCAAGGAGTTAGATTTCAAGTGTGACTAACGTCAGCCCACCTGGTATGCTCAGGTCCGTGTAGCTCGGCCTCTTGTCCAGCATTGACGACAGAGGTTTGGCTGAGCTTATGGTGTGCCTCTGTAAAATACAGAAAAAAAAAACATGCATAAAGGCACAACAGGGCTGGGCAATATAGCTACAATAAATAATAAATATTGGATTCATTTAGATTTTTTTTCTTTTATTATTTGCTCTGAAGTAGCTGACCAGGGTGATTTCGAAGGAACCTTAATTTCAACCAAACCATTTTTGCCAAGCAGATTTAAAATAATAACAATAGGGAATAATTAAGAATAATTTATAATTAATAATTTTGTTATTTTAAATTGGATTTATATGCTATTATAGGATGTATTAATATTTTGCATTAGCTTTAATTTTTAGATTTTTAGTTTTCATTTTTATATTTTTTATTAAAAATTTTCAAAAATTTAAATAATTTATAATTAATAATTTTGTTATTTTAAATTGGATTTATATGCTATTATAGGATGTATTAATATTTTGCATTAGCTTTAATTTTTAGTTTTCATTTTTATATTTTTTATTAAAAAGTTTCAAAAATTTCATAATTGTGTTATTTTTATACATTTTAAAATACATACTGGTTTTTATATATTTTATTAAGCTATTTTATTTACTTCAACTTGTAGGTTTTTCACTTAATATTTATATATTACTTTATTTCAGCTTTCTTTCAATTAATACAAATATTTGTAATAGTTTAAGTTCAAAATAATAATTGATAATATGGACCAATTTAACAATACACAGTATGAAACATGTAAATACATGGTACATATTGTAATTTAATAATAAAACATGAAAAATACCAAACAAAGGCACAATTCTGAGTTTTAAAGCTATTCTCTGAAACGGGCAGTTTCAACTGATTAAAAGAAATTAATAAAAACTTAATGACACAAAAGCCGTTTTGTTACTAAAGTTTAAAACACAGACACTATTGAAAATTCATGAGACCAGTAAAGATTATGAGACTAGTCTTATGACAGTCTGTAAGAATTAAAACGTGATGTTGCTTCATTATATATTCCCAGCAAAATAATTTAGAATATATCATATACAATATATAACTCAACCCTAGCTCGCAGCACAGCTTTAATAAATTCAATTAGGTTATGTTAGAGCTCAGGTGGTCAACAGTTAGGTGTGAGTTGATGTTTTTAAATCACTGTTGTTTTTCATTGACTAACCAGATAAAAAGTACTGTCCAGGCCAAGAAAAATGGTTGGTAATTACCATTTCTAGAAAAATTCTAAGGCTCTTTCTTGTGCCCCAATAACACAATTTCACAAATACATGCTTAAGCAAGAACATATTGTCTGTCTGCTAGAAGAACATGTAACACAACTGACAATATCAAAAACCTTATGCATGTTATATCTCGCTGTGATACTTTGGGACAGTGTTTACGACAATATTTCTAGCAATATAACAATATTTCATTGTCACCATGATACTAGGGTGCTGTGGGTGATTGCAAGGTGTTATTTTACTGGCCCAAGTCAAAAGCCCACAACAAGAGTCTATGATTTTCTGGTCCTCTGATTTAGATCCCATCCTTCAGTGCCAGTCAATAGGATTTTTTCCATGTTTTATCTAAAATTGGATATTCAAATGTAAACCTCCTCCTCAACAAATGGCATAATTTCATGTCCATGGCACATCATGTTCCGAACAAGCACCAATAATAAATTCAAATTCACCACAAATAGTCTACAAGATCTCTGTGCCTTGCATATGTTTTGTACTCAAAGTACGTCAAACTGCCTCATTTTTTCTTTCCTTACAAAAACATCCTGTTTTGGCACATTTTGAGGAAAAAGAGCAATGCGGCAAAGGACATCCGTGGAGGACGAGGGTGAGAACAAGAAGGAAAGCCCAACTCCAGCTCCACGCACAGCAGGTCTGGAGATCTCATTTGACAGACAGGGGTGTTAGGTCAGAAAATCCCCATAGAGAAGAATGCAGACGTCTGCTAAAGTGATCAGAGAGACCCATATATCCCACTGCAAATTCAGGTTACTTTTAAGATGAGGTTTTTTACAATGGCTTTAAATATATTCAGTCATATTTATGACAAATACATAACCATTCAAAAGTTTGGGGTCAGTATGATTTATTTATTTATTTGTTAAAGAAATGAATACTTTTATTCAGTGAGGATGCACTAAAATGATCAAGTGTGTCATTAAATACATTTAAAAAGATCTATTTCAAATAAATGCTGTTCTTTTGAACATTCTATTCATCAAAGCATCCTGAAAAAATATATCAGTTTCCACAAAAATACAGTGCCAACCACTAATATTGGCACCCTTGGTAAATATGAGCAAAGGTGGCTGTGAAAATAAATCTGCATCGTTTATCTTTTTGATCTTTTGTTCAAAAAAATTCAACCTGTCATTGAAGTAAAACAATTGAAATTGGGGGGAACTCACATTATGAAATAAATGTATTTCTCCAATGCATGCTGGCCACAATTATTGGCACCCATAGAAATTCTTATGAGTAAAATATCTCTGAAGCATCCCATTCATATTTACAATTTTTTTAGCACACCAAGGTGACTAGGAGCATGAAATTCTCCAGCCATGACTTCCTGTTCCACAGGATTATAAATAGAAGGACACAAAGGCCAAATTCCCTTAATCATCCATCACAAGAAGTAAAACCAAAGAATATAGTTCTGATGTGCAGAACAAGATTGTTGAGCTTCACAAAATAGAAAGTGGCTGTAAGAAAATAGCTAAAGCATTTAAAACCCCATTTCCACCATCAGGGCAATAATTAAGCAGTTCCAATCAACTAAAAATATTACAAATCTGCCTGGAAGAAGATGTGTGTATATATTGTCCTAATGCACAGTGAGGAGGAGAGTTTAAGTGGCCAAAGGCTCTCCAAGGATCACAGCTGGAGAATCGCAGAGATTAGTTGAGTCTTGGGGTCAAACAGCTCGTACATCACCACATGTTTTTCGGGAAGGTTTCAAGAAAAATCCTCTTCACTCATCCAAAAACAAACTCCAGCATATTCAGTTGTCAGACATGATTGGAACTTAGAACGGGACTGGCTTCCATGGTCAGATGAAACTTAAAGGGGTCATATGATGCGATTTCAAGTTTTCCTTTAAGAATTTCTAGGGGTGCCAATAATTGTGGCCAACATGAACTAGAAAAAAAACATTTATTTCATAATGCGAGTTTCCCCCCACTTTCCATTGTTTTACTTCAACGATAGGTTAGAATTTTGTGCATTTTTTTTAAATGCAAGATCAAAAAGATAAACGATGCAGATTTATTTTCACAGCCACCTTTGCTCATATTTACCAAGGGTGCCAATATTAGTGGAGGGCATTAAGCAGCACAACTGTTTTCAACATTGATAATAAGAAGAAATGTTAATTTGGCAGCAAATCAGCATATTAGATTGATTTCTGACGGATCATGTGACACTGAAGACTGGAGTAATGGCTGCTGAAAATAATGAATGAAATAATAAATTAATTACATTTTAAAATATATTAAAATTTAAAATGGTTATTTCAAATCGTAACAATATTTCACAATACAGCTGTTTTTGCTGTATGCAGCTTTGGTGAGTATAAGAGACCTCTTTCAAAAATTATTAGAAAATCTTACTGACCCAAACATTTGAACAGTAGTGTAACTATTTTAAGTATTTTGTTTTTAGTATTTTGTTTTTGCAATGATGTCAAGCTTCAAACTTATTTGTTATGAATACTCTTATTTTATAAAATAAAAATACTAAAAAAGTAATAAGCTAAAAAAAAAAAATTATTACTACATAATTATTGTTAATAGATATGAAACATTTGGGGGTAGAATAGGCCAAAACTATATTGTGCATTTAGCATATGAATATTTCCATCCTTTCGTTAATTCTAATTGTTCATACCTGCATAGGAGAGACAGCAGCGGCTGGAGGGGTTTTGATGGGACTGGGACTGAGAGGCGTTCTGGGAATAGCGGCAGCAGCAACAACAGGAACAGCAACAGCAGCATCAGCGGCAGGACTGGCTGGAACAGGACCTGTATATAGAGAAACAGATGGAAAAACAGACAGTTTATGTGACTTATAAAAGGAAATGGAAAAGGTTTTATATATTTGCATGCCAACCAATCAAATGTCATTTAAATCATATTTTTAATCAAAAGCCCCTTGGGCACACTTGTGAGGTCCTTGTGAGGTTTGAACAACCTACAACCTTTTGGCAACCAGTCTAGATCTATGAACACTAGGCCACAACACCCTAAATGTGAGCATGTATCATCAAGCATAAATCTGCATGAATTTATGAACCTTGTGAGGCGTTGTCGAAGCTCTTGATGAGTGTTTTGACGGTGGGTGAAGGTTCAGAGGAAGTGGAGGACCGTCGGCTCAGGCCCATCCCCTGCCTCAGCGCGGCCAAATCTCTTTCCACGGCATTCATATAATTAAACACTCGGCCACGCTCCTCTTCCTGCCTGTAACGCAAGACACACACTGATGCTCAAATCTCCTGCATATGCAAATACACTCCTGAACAAAATCTTAAGACCGGGGGAAACATTACAAGTATTCGCATTTTGCGCTGGTGGATCGTAACCAGGTTGTAAGTACTGCTTCAAAATGCCAAAAGAAGAAACAGGAGCAAGAGACAAAAATAGAGAGTAGGCGATTTATTGAAAACTGCATTGAAACGCAAACAGGCTGTTCATCAGCTGATCAAAAGTTTAAGACCATAGCCTTAAAAAGTTAAAAACTGCGAAAAAAATATGGCTTTCATGTCTTTGTCCTTCAAGCAGTCACACTGTCATGATCTCCTGATGGCAAAGGCAAAAAGGCTTTCTGTCTTTGAACGTGGCAGGATTGTTGAGCTGCACAAGCAAGGGCTCTCGTAACGCACCATCGCTGCAGAGGATGGACGCAGTAAGACAGTCATTTTACATTTCTTAAAAGATCCTGAGAGTTATGGGACAAAGAAGTCAAGTGGTAGACCCAAAAAAATTTCACCTGCACCGAGCCGGAGGATCCGACGTGCTGGCCGTGAAGACACAGGCCGATCCTCGACCCAAATTAAGGCCCTTACTGATGCGGACTGCAGTCCAATAACCATAAGACGGCATCTGCGAGAGAAGGGTTTAAAGAACAAAATAGCCAGCCACCGTTTGACGCCCCTGCACAATCTGAAGCTCCATTTTCCCACTGAAGGAAAAAGCACCCCAGATCATGATGAAGCCTCCTCCACTGTGCCGCGTAGAAACATCTCCAGTGGGATATCCTTGTCATGCCAGTAACGTTGGAAGCCATCAGGACCGTCCAGGTTAAATTTTTTCTCGTCAGAGAATAAAACTTTCTTCCACCTTTCAATGTCCCATGTTTGGTGCTCCCTTGCAAATTCCAAACGGGCAAGTTTGGGGCGTGGGAGGAGACGTGGCCTTTGAAGACGTTTTTTGTTCTTTAAACCCTTCTCTCGCAGATGCCGTCTTATGGTTATTGGGTCATGACAGTGTGACTGCCTGATGGACAATGACATGAAAGCCATATTTTTGCGCCGATTTGAACTTTTTAAGGCTATGGTCTTAAACTTTTGATCAGCTGATGAACAGCCTGTTTGAGTTTCAATGCAGTTTTCAATAAATTGCCTACTCTCTATTTTTTGTCTCTTGCTCCCGTTTCTTCTTTTGGCATTTTGAAGCAGTACTTACAACCTGGTTGCGATCTACCAGCGCGAAATGCGAATACTTGTAATGTTTCCACCGGTCTTAAAATTTTGTTCAGGAGTGTATTTGCACAAAAATAATCACACAACCTGTCTACATCCCTGTTGTCACAACACACTGCATTGTAAATTATAATATATATATATATATATATATTTTTTTTTTTTTGTGTGTGTCAATTAATTATAAATAGTGTTTAGTGACCATTTTGTCATATGACTTACTCTCCAGGTCAGAAATTATGAGGTTGTCATGGAGCTTGACAGCACGATGCTGCTCGACTTCATCCTCTAGCTCAAAGATGGTCTCCTTCATGTCAGCGATCTCAGTGTCCTTCTCCTCTAGCTCAGAGCACTGCTGCTCCAGGAGCCGCTTCTGCTCTGCTAACTGTGCCTGGACATCCAGTTTTCAATAAATTGCCTATTCTCTATTTTTTGTCTCTTGCTCCCGTTTCTTCTTTTGGCATTTTGAAGCAGTACTTACAACCTGGTTGCGATCTACCAGCGCGAAATGCGAATACTTGTAATGTTTCCACCGGTCTTAAAATTTTGTTCAGGAGTGTATTTGCACAAAAATAATCACACAACCTGTCTACATCCCTGTTGTCACAACACACTGCATTGTAAATTTTCATGACATCTTCTCTTACTTCTTGCTCTTTAGTTCATCCAGCTCTTTGTTCATCTTCTCATTTTTCTCCTGAGCTTCCTGCAGGCGGCGTCGCAGGTCTCCGATCTCCTCCTGAGCTTCTGTCTTGATGTCGTTGGCGATTATGACTGCTGTTTGCAGATCAGCCTGGAACTGACGCCACTCAGCTGATTCCTCCTGTTAGTGACAGGTGTCAATTCAATTATTTTGGAAAATGAATGAATGAATGAATAAATTATATAATAAATGAAACGGTGTGATATACACAGCACAAAGGAAGCAAATAAAAAGGGAAAATTTACCCGCAATTTTCGGTGAAGAATCTTAATCTCTTTCTCCATGTCATATTTCTGATCATGAAGTTTTTGGATGGAATCTGAGGTGGAAAAATGCCAGAAATAAATACAGATTTATAATGAAAGCTAAATATCATTAATGTGTTCCTGAAAGTTAATTTTATTTAATTTTATTCAAGTACCTAATTTTCATTTTATTTTTATACATTTATCTTCTAATCTTTTCATTATTTTAAAGACTATAATTTATTTGTATTGATGTTATGGTAATATTGCATTTAAAATGATCAAGTATGTTGAAATTGAAAGCTAAAGAAAAGTCAGGTCAAGACAATATCTGTATTGTCTACTCCAATAGCTCAATGACGCCTCTATGTGGACAGAAGCCTGAATAACCACAAGATAATGAAAACAAAACATATTTGGTCAACACCAGACAAATTTGTTTGTTATACATTTGTAACAACAATGTTGGCAGTTCATCCTCTAGCTCAAAGATGGTCTCCTTCATGTCAGCGATCTCAGTGTCCTTCTCCTCTAGCTCAGAGCACTGCTGCTCCAGGAGCCGCTTCTGCTCTGCTAACTGTGCCTGGACATCGTCACGAAACGCTCGGAACTCACCCTCAAGCTTTAGCGAACACAAAGATACACATTAGCCGAGATACATGTTGGAAAATATACAGTACACTGCTACTACTACCTGGAGGATCAATAACTGTGCTTTAAGCATATGCTACAGCCTGTTAAAAACTTGACAACACAATGCTAGGGTGATCTGGGTGGTTGCCAGGGTATTGTTACATGACTGCTAGGACTTCTGAGTGGTCATAGCATGTTGCTAGGAACAGTGTTGGGGAAAGTTACTTTTAAAAGTAATGCATTACAATATTGCGTTACTCTCTAACAAAGTAACTAATTGCATTACTTAGTTACTTTTTATGGAAAGTAATGTCTTATGTTACTTTTTCTCATCTGGGCTGGGCTCATTTTTATTCATTTTGAGGAATACTGAATCTGTTTTTGTGCAAGTGCGTTGAGTAAATGCATGTTCACATTTAGTCTAGAACTACAGTAACATCATGTTTACACAGTGCACACAACGCCTCTGCATTTACTCCCGATTTCTCTCAACATGAGGACAGGAGAGCTCTCAGTCAATACATGGGGAAACAAAGTAACTGGTACTACTTATTTGAAAAAGTAACCTTGTAAATTAAAAAATAAAGCGTTACTTTACTAGTTACTTGAAAAAAGTAATCTGATTACGTAACTCATGTTACTTGTAATGCGTTACCCCCAACAATGGCTAGGAACTGGTTGTTCAATATCTACTCTCAAAGCATAAGTTGGAAACTCTTGTTTGACTTTCAAGAAGTTGAAATTTCATCCAACTACATATTACCTATGCTAATGCCTGTTCAAAACTTGATATCACAATGCTATGGTGATCTGGGTGGTTGCTAAGGCATTATGTTGTTGCTAGGTATTCTGAGTGGTTGTTAACATGTTACCAGGCACCAGATGTTCAACATCAATGCTCAAAACAAATGTTGGGAACTCTTTGACTTACAAGAAGTTAAAATTTCATCCAGCTACATAGCTAATATGCTAATACTATGCTAACGTCCTAAGACACTAAAGTAGGCATTTTCAGACAGTGTTATAGCAGGTGTAAAACATTAAGTAACAAGGTAGTATGTCTGAATTCATAAAACAGTAGGCGAAACGTAGTACCTATTCAGACAGTATGAGTCTCAGACGCAGCTTAAACTTACTTAAGATAATCAAAGGTATGAGTTATCCGAGTGTGTCATTTTCACCTTGCTAATTGCCTCCTGGAGCTGGGCAGCTTCACTGCATGTGTGCCCCAGTTCCTCTTGTAACTGAGCTGCTTTGGCCTCTGCTCGCTCTTTGTCTAATCTCTCGCTGTCCAGCAGGTGGCGTATGTCTGTCTTATCCCCTGCGTTGTGGATGGAGAGGAGCTGGGCAACTCTCTGCCTCTCTTGCTCAAGTTGGATTCTGCAGCGATTCAGCTCCACCTGCTCCCCTTCGGACACTACCCTCAGTGCTTCCAACTCCGCTTTGGCAACTGCCCGCTCCCTCCGCTCCATTTCCACAGCTCTCTCCGCCACATGGACACGCTCCTTCAATGCTCCCATCAGGCCTTGGGCTTCTGCATTCTCCTGTTCTGCCATCTTGAGAGCACTGCTTAGTTGTTGCTGAACACCCAGCAGCTGCTCTCGCTCAAAACGTGAGTCCTCGTTCAGCTCAGAGTAGCGTCTTTCCAGTTCCACGTATCGGCCGCTTTTGGCATCTTCATCATCCTTGGCGTAGGCCACCCGATGCTCATCAAGCAGGCCTCGGAAGTAGTCCAGCTGTCTTCCGTACAGTTCCAGACGCTCCCCTTGTTGACAGAGGGAGTCAACCAGAATGGCACGCTCCTCGCCCAGGCGTTCATTCTCTGTGGTCAGCTCTTGTGTGATTTGCTGCAGGTCAGCAAGCTCCTGCAGAGTGGCCTGGAGTTCTTCTGCGGTGCTGTGCTGGTTCTCCTCCATTTGATGGATGCGCTCAGTCAGGCAGGCCATGGAAACTTCACTGGTGTTCCCGCTGCTGCCCCTGCGGGAATGTTCCCGGCTCGGTGGCCCTCCTTCTGATTCAGAAGAGGATCCACATCCAGAGGGCGCGTCCAGAGCATCATCGCTGGAGGTGATCGGCTGGTAGGCCTCACTGCACTCACTGTCCAGTGCATCAGGAGAGCCTACACGTCTCGTTTCTGAAAGCAGGTCCTCGGTAGAGCCTTGGGCAGAGCCTTCTGC
>NW_015627892.1:417960-438408 GCF_001515625.1 Sinocyclocheilus rhinocerous | reverse complement strand
GAAGATGCACGCATACCACCCCCACTGTTTTCGCTGTGACCTCCACTGCCTCCACCAGATACAGGCTCAGGACTAAAGGACGGGCAGCGCAGACCTTTGTCAGGGCTGTCTAGACGATGCTCCAGAGAGAAGCCGAGAGCATTGAGACGATCCTTCAGCATCCGGTTTTCACTCTTCAGCATATTTAGCTCATCAAGGATGCCCTGGTTCTGGTCTTGAAGGAGGAGCAGAGTGGACTCCACATCTGTGGCACTGATCACAGGAGAAACCTCTTTCTCCTGAGGCTGCTTGGTCTCTTGAGATGCTTGTTCCGGATCAGGGGCCTCAAGTTCTTCCAGACCAAGCTGGGCTCTCATACCTCTAAGTTCAGAGCGGAGATGGAGGATCTCCAGGTCTTTGCTCTTGGCTAAGCCCAGCAGGTCCTTCACTTGACACTCCAGCACTGCTTTATGGCTTATCTGGCTGTCTGAACGAGATTTGCTAATCCGAGAATCAGTCTCTGCTACGGTACGGCATCGTGAACGCTTCTGAGGCATGGCATCGGTGGGTACAGCAAGCTTTTTGGCAACACTAGCTCTGGTACGTTCTCGCAAGTTGTCTCGGGTCGTGCCTGGATCCTTGGCTGTGGATGACATGGCACGCCTTGCTGAAAGACCTACAGGAGAAAGAAATGGTTATAAGCAGAAATACTTCCATAACCACATAACTGTTATGGATATTTCATTAGCTGTGTTGTGGGTATCAAAGTATTTGTGCAACACAAACAAAACACTTCCTCTTTAACATCTTTAGAACCAAGGCAATGCTTAGCACTACCTGAACTGGTCTTGGACCTGGTGTCAGTGCTGCTGGTGTTCTGAGAGGAGCTTCCTCTCTTGTTTCTAGCAGTAGTGTTACTGTTGCTAACAGACACTGCTCCACTTCCTGCACTCACCGCTGGGAGATCATCACTGCTCTTTGCCTGGTTAGCACGCAAAACATTAAGTTAATGATCTGCTACAGACAAATCACAATGCAACATTCTTAGCTTGCACTTGGTTCAACATATTCATAATCAGTGTTGGGGAAAGTTACTTTTAAAAGTAATGCATCAAGTTGTAACCATAGTAACGCGAATGGCGTCGTGTCCGCGCGGACGCGCACAGTCTACGCTAAAGCTTAGCTGCGCCTAGTCGTAGTTTTAGATGGTGCAACAGGTGTAAATATTCATCGGAAAGCTGGACGTAACTAAGTCCAACGTAGAGTTTACACCCAACCTTTTTACGTCCAGCTGGTGCAACCGGCCCCGTGGTCTAGAACTACAGTAAGATCATGTTCACACGCAACGCTCTGCACTTACTCCTGATTTCTCTCAACATGGCAACACCAAAGCTGTCAAACAATACATGGAAACAAAGTAACTGGAGTTACTTATTTGAAAAAGTAACTCAGATATTTCCTTCTAAATGAAAAAGTAATGCGTTACTTTACTAGTTACTTAAAAAAAGTAATCTGATTACGTAACTCGCGTTACTTGTAATGCATTACCCCCAACACTGTTCATAATGATTAAATACAAATGGTTCAGCTTCCTCCATGCTGAACAGTTACCTTAGGTAGTGGAGCTGAACTCTGAGTTTTGTTCGTCATCTTGCCACCTGTGCCCATAATGCTGCTTCCCTCTGGTCTGCCTGGGGCTTTAGTGCCCACTGAGGTTCTGGAGGTGGCGGCCGTGGGCTTGGTCGCCTTTTTCATGCTTGGCTCCAGGTTCTTGATACATTTACAGCGTAATCTAAATGAAGGAAAATGGCCAATTAGTTATTTAGATACATTTTCAAAAAATGCAGAACAAGTTAATACTGAATGACAATTTCGAATACCCCACTCCTTCAGAAAATACAAAACAGCATTTAAAAAAGAAGTTTCTGAACAGAAAGGCATGCAGTGCTAAGTAAACCCAGCCGTAGAAAAAACATACATCACAAAGGCTTCACCACCACATACTGTATATTTTTCTTCAAACCTTCCTTTTTGTCCTGTAGCATTCAAAAGCATTCAATCCAGTAGAGCTTTAATCGAAATCTCTCATTACCTTACTCCAGCACTGGTTATTTTCCTCGGGGAACACATTGTGTACAAGTCTATGTCTTTTCTTGGAGACAGTTGGAATGTAACATTATGGTCCCCGAGGACTCTATTTATGCAGCTTCACACACACTGTAAACTCAGACACTTTAGGGGAAAACAGTCATTGGCCAGTGTTTAAATGCACACAAGACCGTGTGATTGGAGGAGGGTCAGAAGAGGATGGAACTGCCTTTCTTATCACATCATCATGGGAGGAGGCCAGACCCATTGGAGGAACTGCCCAACTGCATCTAGCCTTAAAAGGCTTTGAAAGTCTAGAGCAGCAGGGCTAGGCTTGAGGCTAGAAAAAACACAACAGCTATATGTAGTACAGAGGGGAAAAAAGAAGCCGTTTGAAAAATTCAATTGTTTGTGTGTGTGAACTACACTCCAATTTTGAGGTCAAATGAGGTAAAATTTCCTCAAATACCTTAAAAACTAGTATATGTACATTATATTCTTAAATTCATTTATATCTTATGTGTCTATATATGTAAAAAATGTATTGTAAAAATGCTATAGGCTAGCCCATCTGTAAGGGTTATGTAGCTATAACAACTGTAATGTAAGAACAAAAGAAGTCTAGAAGAGAGATCTGTGCAAGTCTAAGTGTACACACATGTTGATATAACTTCTAGAAATCAAGAACCAGAGACTTCACTGCAATGCTCATGCAGCTAGTGTACTCTGACCTTTTTCTTGCTCTTATGTGGCCTCTCTTTGCAAACTGAAACTATGGCGATGTGGATCATTTGATGGCAAACAGATGAGACAGACACCAGCCTAAACACCCCTATTTTTCCCACAAGCCTTTTAAGTTGATATGTTTGAACAGTAGTCAAAACAAAAAGCACCACACCCAACTACAGACCACAACTCACCGTCTTACCGAAAGAATATAGATATATTAAGCCAAACCTGACGATATTGTAAAAGGTAGCCATCTTTAAATTCAATGAATTATGCAAATAAACTCAAATACATTTTTATTAAGAATTAAAATAAGTTCTGAAAATGATTCTATCCTAGCTTCCATAATAGTGCGTAAAGAAAAAAACAACAGAAACACATCAAATTCCTGTATGAGCGTTTCTTAAAGGGATTATTCACCTAAAAATAAACATTCTGTCAACATTTACTCAACCTCATGTTGTCCGAAATCTGTATGTCTTTCTTTCTTCTGTGGAACATTAAAAATGACATTTTGAAAATTGTCTAATTGTTGTTTTTTGGCCATACAATGGAAGTCGAAGGGTACCGAAACAGTTTGGTTACCAGCATTCTTCAAAATTTCTTCTGTTATGTTCCACTGAGAAAAGAAAGTCATGTGGATTTGGAATGACATGAGGGTGAGTAAATGATGACAGAATTTTTGGGTGCACTATCCCTTTAACAAGCATTAGCAATGAAGCTGAGCATTATGGTAATTTTCTTCAAGTGCATCTCGGAAACTGTAAAAATCATAAATGTAAGTGGACAAACCCTGAGGGAAAGAGAAAGATACTCTGCAGTAAAATTCAGCCCAAGTTAACTTCCCACTTTAGAGGTCATTGCAGGCAACTTTCTATCAAACCCAAAACATTCCATACAAACTTGATTTCAGTGCTCGATATGCAAACAGCTACTGGGCATTCATACAAATCTGAGCGTGCTGAACCGCAGCGCCACAACACTTCAACACATAGACACATCCATCAAAACGCTTCTAAAAAATGATTTTAAAACACACAGCCTCAAACATGAGGGACCACACAAGCAAATTCATATCGGGTATTACGGGTAACAGGATAAACTCAATGACCTCCAGTGGAATCCGAGCTGAGAGTGCAATCTCTGAATCAAGTCTTTAAAATGAAAACAATATTGAATATTTCCAGTTACAACATCCTGACATGTATCACACGAACTCTACGACTCCAAAGTGAAAAAAAGAGGTTATAGAAAAAAAGATGCTTTCAAAGCTTTTGAGAATGGAGTGGTTTTGTCTTTCAAGTCAACTCAGACTATGCCAAGAACTTGCGTGTCTTTCATTGTCTCTCAGGGTCAAGGGTCACTCCAGGTACATAAAGAAGCCTCTTGAGCACCTGTTTAGATGGCGGACTTCAACACAGACGTCCGAACAAAATCAGATATAGACAAAAAGAACACATTAAAACAAAATTTCTAAATGTTTCAAAATTCGGAAAAATTTAAACATTCCAAAACAGGCCCATTCACACCAAGAGCAATAATTATAATGATAACTATTAGGGCTGGGTAAAATTTTTTTTTTATTTTAATCGATTCTCATTTTTATGAAACAATATCGACTCCCAAGAAAAGATTAGTCTAGCCTGTCAGATAATGAACGGAACATTGTAGCGCGACTACCATCCAATAAATTGCAATAAAGCTTGGTTATTTGTTACTTTTGATATGAAACAAAGTCTCAGATTTCAAATTCTGTACATTATATTATAATATTCAAATATTAAATGCCATATTGGCGCTGTTTAATGTGGAGTGACAGATCGCTGTGAACTGATCATCTCCGCTCTAATAGCAGTTACAGCATGAAATAAACATGAATGAACATCCGAAGGCATGTTAAAAGAAAGAGCACAGCTTACCGAAATCCGTATCCTGTCTCATGTAATCGCTCAGTGTTTCAAACGCGGAAAGACGACAATAGCCTGTAAACAATATGTCACGTAACGTCACATTTACTACAGAAAAACATATGTGGTGACCATGAACTCATTAGTCAGCTAGAAAAATGAACTCTATAGAGGAGCATTTTGCTAAATATGCACCATATGACATATTCATTATAATTTTTTACTGTTCTTCAATATTTAATTTATGTTTGAATAAATCCGTCAAGTTTTTGTGACAACCACCATTTAAATCTTTATATTTCAAAAAACGATTTGGAGTAGAAATATAATTATGTAATTTAAAGTTAAAGTTAGTATTATAACTTTAATATGCCACAATTCTGTCTCTGAGCTCTTCAGGCAGTTCCTTTGACCTCATGATTCTCATTTGCTCTGACATGCACTGTGAGCTGTAAGGTCTTATATAGACAGGTGTGTGGCTTTCCTAATCAAGTCCAATCAGTATAATCAAACACAGCTGGATTCAAATGAAGGTGTAGAACCATCTCATGGATGATCAGAAGAAATGGACAGCACGTGAGTTAAATATATGAGTGTCACAGCTCATCTGAAAGGAAAGGGTCTGAATACTTAGGACCATGTTATATTTCAGTTTTTCTTTTTTAATAAATCTGCAAAGATGTCAACAATTCTGTGTTTTTCTGTCAATATGGGGTGCTGTGTGTACATTAATGAGGAAAAAAAATTAACTTAAATGATTTTAGCAAATGGCTGCAATATAACAAAGAGTGAAAAATTTAAGGGGGTCTGAATACTTTCCGTACCCACTGTATATCTAAAATAATCGATATTGAATCGAATTGAAAGCTTTTGAAGGATAATCAAATCGAATTGTGAAATTTGACGAAAAACCCAGCCCTAATAACTATAACTAAAATGTTTTCATTATCACTCTAATCCTATGAGAAGAAGGAAGCCCAAACCACAACTATAACGTTAACGACAGAGGAACAATAATATCATTGGAATCACTTTCAGAAAGTTTTTTCAAGCTGATGAATGATAAAAACATTGGCAGCCAATCATAATCCATTTGACCTTCTAGAGCTTGAGCAGTAGAGGACATAACTGCAATATTCTGTCGCGATGGCGGCGTTTCACAAAACCATAAGGTATGGCAGTGGTTCCCCCTTGGTAGAAATCGGGGTCCGGGGTCCGATCACCTAGGGTGGCAACAACGAACAACCTGGGTATGACGGGGGAGACTGCCATACTCTGCCATATGGAAATAGTGCCCCTGTTTTATCGGTCATTGGTGTGGACTTTAATGTAGTTATCGCTTTAGTTATTGTTCTCGGTATGAATGGCCCTTTAGATGTTATGGACATGTTTAAACGTCTTCCTGTGTGGTCGATTTGCCTGTGGAAGTGACAGAGTGTGATGATGCTTTGAATAATTATGTGCAAGATGGTGGAAAGTTATTTGGCCCTTGTGTAGTGCAGGACAAGAAAATGTATCCAATGCTGTGGGTAAGAAAAATAAATGGACCCTTCTCTTTGCAAAACATTAAATAAATGTGCAAAAAGAAGCAAATAATCTAACCTGTTACACCAAATACACAAAATAATGATCTTTAAAATAGCAACATATGACCCCTTTAAAAACCCAGAGTGGTGCACTCAAGAAAAACAGATGTTGTTTTGACGAGGGAGATCCATGTGGAAAAGACGTTGGTCTGTTACCTCCCGGTCTGAAGTTCAGACTTTTTTCTCCAACCTTAAAAGAAAATGGACCTCATGGGGAATAATACGAAGCTTTTGAAAAACCAAAACTAATTCTCTCGAGAGGGAATCCAAGAAGGATAGAACAATACAGGAATCTCTAAACGCTGACCACAGTCCTGACCTTCTGACGCCGAGCCTGAACAAACCGTTTGATATGCAAAACAGGTGAGATGGCCCTGTGAAGTTCAAGGGATTCGATTCCTTCACCGTATCTAAAACCTATGAATTCAGTGTTTGGATTATTCTTCTGGACACTTCAGACACACATCTAATGGAAATTCCTCACAGACCTGACACAGCAGCTGCTTGTTAATTGAGCATCAGTATGAAGGCTGCTGGGAGGAATGTGTTTGTTTGGATAGTTCATTACACACACACACACACACACACACACACACATACACAGACTGAGCAGTCTGCAATTATTACAGCAGGCGGCCTAAACCTGTAAATAAGGCTATAAAAATCCCAAAATTACTCATAGTGAGAAAACGCTACTTTTAAAGGTTGTTTCCATCAAGTGAGACATTGGTCCAAATCCCTGCCAAAGGTCTGAGATAGGGTTGTCAAAAGTACCGACTTCGTTACCAGTCAGTACTGAAATTTTAAAAATGTGACGATACCAGCATTTCCCGCTAGCATTTTGAGAGCTGTTAAGCAGATTCTTAAACACCTCTGACTGGCCATTGTGTTCATGGGCTCAACAGATATGTCTGTGATTGGCTACAATGATCATCCTTCATGTTCTTCACCAAGCGCTTACACCGGTGGTTTTCAATCCTGGTCCTGGGGGACCCACCAGCTCATTAGGTGAGAGCTCCATGAACGTCAGCTGAGTGTGTCAGATAAGGGAGACACAAAATGTGCAGTGCAGTGGGTCCCCAGGACCAGGATTGAAAACCACTAAATACACACGGGAGCGTTTGAAAGCCGGATAGTCTATGAGCAGATATATTAGGGATCCACTGATAGACACGGCTTTCAAACGCTCCCGTGTGTATCTGTGTAAGCACTCGGTGAAGAGAGTGAAGCGATGATCACTGTAGCCAATCACAGACATGTCTGTTAGCTGCGTGAACACAATGGCCAATCAGAGGTTTATAAGAATCTGCTCAAGTGGGAAATGCTGCATGCTGGTATCGTCACATTTTTAAAATTTCAATACCGTCTGGTACCAAAGTCGGTACTTTTGACAACCCTAGTCTGAGACATAAGAACCATGACGCTACTAATAAGAGCTTCCATTCAATGAAATCATTCCTCTGAGAGCTGCTAATGTGCTAAAGCAGAGTGTAGTCTGCGCAAGAGGGATACAACTGGGTCAGCGTCCACAGGACGTCTCACACAGGCAGTCATTTCCCCCCAAATCTGTTAAAACCAATACTAATTTCTAATGAAGTGCTCATAGGACAAAAACAGCACACATATAAGCAAAACATTACAGCATTTTATATAAAATGAGCCATTATAACAGATTCTATGATTTATAAATGACATTTTGAAATCAAGTCAACATCAAACAGGTTTCACAACCCTCAGGATATTCAATGAGAAGAAAAAAACAGGGCGGTACCTGATTTTATCCATTGGGAATTGATTGGATTGTGAAAGGAGGCTTTACATACTAGAATGGAGCCAGGAGGTTGGAGGGATGTTTTGATTATAAAGACTAGTGATTTTGCAACCAAAAAATATTTGTGCGGCTGAAATATTGAGAGACGACTATTTGCCGAATAACTTTACTATGATAACTTTTCATCTGTGAACACAACACCTTAAACAGTATACCAAATTTGATAACCCAATTACCCAAATTTAATTACAGAATTATGTGTTTCGGTAAAAATTATAATAATAATAATTTTGGTGCATCCCTAATAAAGACAAACCTTTCTTTGTTTAGTATAACATGTACCAATGAATCATTCACAAGACGTCCAGGAACATTTATTATTAAAGCAAATTATTTGGTTTTGAGTTGACGTTGACTTTAAGAAAAGAGGATTAGCAAAAGGCCACACATTTTGAAAGTTGTCACACTGATTTGACTCAGCACTTAAAATGCATGACTAACCAATCACTGCTGAGCTGTGGAAAGCGTTGAGTTCTGAATCTGAAAGCAATAAAAGTGACAGATGAACCTGTTACGGACCAAGAAAAATACTCCTCAGGTGCTGTTCCCCTAAATAAGCACTGAAGAAAATTTCATACAGTACTTCAAGAGGTCCAATTCATCAACAAAGTATTTTTTGGCAGAGATGCTCAATAAAAGAAGCTACGCCATATGTAACTATTACAATAAGATTTCCAGCTACTAAATTAAAAATTATTCCAACTGCAATCGATCTTTCATGACCAGCTAAGAGGGTTTGCCATTACCCACACACTCTAGCCTGAAGCACTCCCCAAAATGCTTTGGATGTCTGGGGGCGTTGGGTTGACTGGAATGTGCTGCTGCCTGCTAGAATCAATTCAAACCAACTCATCAGATGCCTTCATGAGAAAAAGCTATGGATGCCATAGACTTAGCACAGCCTATTCTGACCAACAGTAAAGGAAATTTTCTTGCCATTAAATAATGACACATTCTGAAGATGGACAGTGGATATTTTTTTAAATAACTACTATTTTGATACATACTTCTAAGTTCTTACTGTGTATATATATAGATAGTCTACATAAAATACATAAGTCAACATGTCCGGTGGTGTGTGACATGCTACACAATAATGATCTATTCATAGAATAAATCAAAATGATGACATTTACCAGAGTCCTCTGATGTGGGACAGGCCCAAAATCACCACTTTAAGGGGAGGACTTAAATCGGGTTAAAATGAGATACTTTTCATGCGAAATACTAGGCTGTCACACATACCTAATATATCTCTCTACGAAAATATATATATTTAAAAATAAACCTAGCATTTTTGTCTTTAAAGCTTAAAAAAATTAGTCATGGAATTGGAAAAACCAAAGTGCACTGTATTCTTAACTTGACTATGACACTGGCACAGCTGCCATCATAATAATTTACACAACATACATAAAAGTTATTATGACTTATCTATGAACGAAGATTGGCGACACGACACACTGCTATATTACTATTTTTCACTTAGGAAAAAAAGTTTTTAAAACTCCCGGTGGGCCTGAATTGTTATTTACCGACAGAACTGACCACAGTCGAGCTGGGACACAATTCAGAAGAATAAACGACATCGATCGAGGACAGGACAATAACTTAAATTACATTTTACCTTGCGCTCCTCGGAGAACTTACTAGGATGTATCCGAATGAACGCAGACTGACGTCCTCATTACAAAAAAGAAAATAAACGCTTTATTGTTGTAGAAAAATCTCTGCTTTCCCACTCCCCGGCAGCGGAGTGATGCGCGTGACTCCCAGTCAAGTCGAAACCGAACGAACGCGATGTGAAGCGGGAAACAATACGCGGTCACGCTTTATTACAAATTGCTATATTTTTCAAAATAAAAGTCTCTGACAAAAACGGCTTTTGCTGAAGATTTTATTTGTAATTGATAAATACAAAATTGAAGGGTGGTGGAAGAAGATTAAAGACATTTGTTTAAAGAAACTTTAAACTTCAAAAATAATTGCTTTTTGTAGTAGCATGTAGAAGTAGCTGAATAGTTAAAAAAAATCTGGGCCACTAAAACAAAGGTTGCAGGACATTGCCAAATTTAGATTACCCAGATCAAAGGACTAGTATTGCAGTCTTCAAGAAGTTTCTTTACTCTGTCACTTTAAATGAAAAGCTTGGTTACAGTTAATTAAAAGGCAAATAATATCGTTATAATAAAGCACTTCCCTAGTGTGTGGTAGTAATTTAGAGACCACAAACTACACATTCAAGCATAAATTAAACTCTATCAGTCCTGTATCACTGTATTTAAAAAAAAACGAAAAAAAAACATTTAAAGAAAGAAGAAGAAAAACAATCTTTGAATAAAAAGATATGTGAATAAGCTCAAAACTTTTTATTTCAAAAACACACGTCTTTTCTTTATGAAAGTAGCTATTTGCTTGGCATATAGGTGCCTTCTTTTCAGAGACTAACTAGGCATGTAAAACATAGCCTACATATAATTTTCCTCAAAACGTATCTGCCAAAACACAATATGGGTCAACACAATCAGATGCAAAAACCAGCGTGTCAAATCTCTATAAACGTATAATATAATTCAGGTGAATGAATGAATGAATGAATGAATTGAGATTACAGGATTTTCAGCTCCATATTTTGTATTGTCTACAACAAGCCATAAGAACTTGTTGAATCAAGGTGAAATATGCAAATTGGTGTTCAATTTAATGATGAACGGTACAGAGACAGGACAACAAAAAATTTTTTTTATTTTATTTAGCAAAATAATACTTTTATTCACCAAAGAAATATTAAATTGGTCAAAAGTGACAGTAAATACATTTATAATATTACAAATATTATTAAATATTAAAATTTTAATTTTGAATAAAAGCTGTTAAGCAGCACAACTGTTTTCAGCATTGATAATAAGAAATGTTTCTTGAGCTCCAAATCAGCATGAGAATGATTTCTGAAGGATCATGTGACAGGAAAGACTGGAGTAATGATGCTGAAAATTCAGCTTCGCAATCACAGGAATAAATTAATTTGAAAATATATTAAAATAGAAAACTGATATTTTAAATTGTAATATTGTATCACAATATTACTGTTTTTACTGTATTATTCATCAAACAAATGCAACCTGGATAAGAGATTTCTTTCAAAAACATTAAAAAATCGTATCAGCCCCAAACTTTTGAAAGACAGTGTGTATTTAACAAATGATCGATATCCGAATTCTATTCTATTCTATTCTATTCTATTCTATTCTATTCTATTCTATTCTATTATATTATATTATATTATATTCAGAGCTGGGTAGATTACTTACAAATTGTAATCCGTTACTGATTCCAAATTACATGACAAATATTGTAGTTATGTAATCCATTACATTACACGGTAATATAATCAGACTATTTTTTATAGATTACTCTGATTACTTTTGACCTAACTCATTTATCATTTACATAGGATAATCTTGTACCATATTGATATAAAAATACAAAAAGTAATAAAATATATTTCATTCATTGTTATTAACAACATGAAGTACATTTAACATTGCATTATGTCAAAGTTTCACAAACTGGGGTTCGTGAAGGAACTGCAGGGGGTTTGTGGGTTTAATGAAAAGCTTAATAATTAATTAAATCATAAAAATTTAAAATTAAAATAGATCATTTTAAAATAACATAAATCAAAATAAAAATGAAATAATGTCATGTGACCATTAACCAATGTCAGAGAACCATGAACATGCAAATGTTACTTATTAAAATATTTATTTTAAAATCTCAGGGGTACTTCAAGTAATTATATTATATTATATTATATTATATTATATTATATTATATAGGTGAGAGATGTTCAGATGACAAAAAAGTTTGGAATCTCTGCATTACACAATGTGAATTTGTGCATTTTCATATTTGAAAGACAAAAGCCTTCCAAAGACCTAGTAATACATGACTAAATAATACACTGAGTGATAACT
The DNA here is from genome assembly GCF_001515625.1 of Sinocyclocheilus rhinocerous. Taxonomy (NCBI): domain Eukaryota; kingdom Metazoa; phylum Chordata; class Actinopteri; order Cypriniformes; family Cyprinidae; genus Sinocyclocheilus; species Sinocyclocheilus rhinocerous. The sequence goes on along the minus strand of NW_015627892.1, from coordinate 426,311 downwards.
CAAATAAATAATAAATTGATGCAATGTTGAAACTTCTTCAACCTGAAATGACTTTTGTAAATCAGTGGACAAATGCTGTGTAGCCCTCTGACTAGTGACTGGTCTTTGTGTGAATGTCCACAAAACTGGCAGACTTTCTGAACGAATACAAGTGGTAGGCTAGAGGAACATTTAAAAGATGAAAAAGAGAAATTATATTTATATAATAATTACGGAGAATCAATAAATTATAAACAATTGATTGCTATTGTGTGAATAATATGTAATCATGTATTCAATAAAAAAGTAACTGTAGTCTGATTACGAGTATTTTAAAATGCAATTACAAGTATTTAATTTTTGGAATCTGATTACGTAATTCAGATTACATGTACTCAGCTGCCCAGCTCTGATTCTACCTGCCCTGGAGGAGGCGTGGCTCTTTATTCTCCTAAAGCGAGTTCTCGGGACTGCCAGAGGGGGCGCATGCGAGCACAGTGGCGGGTGTCAGAAAAGAGGAGGTGCGTGGCGTGATACGCATCTCTCATTTGAGTGTGCTGTATGTGTGGAGGGGAAGCGCAACACACGTTGTGATATTCGCACTTCTAAACTGAGCTAGAACCAACTTTATTTCCCCCTACTTTCGCTTTCCTCGAACGGAGGAGGACGTTCCTGAGTTTTTGTTTTAGGAGTAAGAAGGCAAATCCTCGGCTGTGGAGGAATAATGTCGGCGTCGGCGGCGAAAGTGAGCCGAAAGGAGCAGAACTCGAATCACGACGGAGCGGACGAGACCTCGGGTAAAGTAATGGCGGTCTCCTGCGCACCGCCATTTTCAGTAACTTCCATTTCTTGCGTTTAAAGCACGAATATCAATTCTAACTAGCCGCTTGGTGTTTATTTTAACCTTTAAACGAAGCCCGAGTTAATCCAGCAGAAGTCTTTTTTTGCGGTGTAATTTCAGCAAAGGGATGTTGCGCGCACCGGAGGCCATGTTTCCTCGCGCGGAGGCTTTATTGTGCCACGCGCGACGAACATTGCGCTCGCGCGCCATTTAATTTATAAAAACCGCACAGTTCCAGGTTGTTTCCACTTATTTATGTGCTCAACTGTGTCTTTCAAGCTTAATGTGGCTTGAGTGTTATTTGTGCGCTGTATTGCGCCCATGTGTGCTAGTAGGCTAACGTTAACTGGTTATTGTGTCTGCCCCGCCATCACGAGCCATTCCCGCATGTCATTGAACCACGCTGCCGCTGCATCACAAACTACTGTAAAGGTGTTTAATGACGCTCAATTGGGTCGAAATGACTTCCTAGTCCGATCTAACTGTTAATGCACGGCAGTAATGTGTAATTCATTGGGAGGAAGGTAAATCTGGCCCAGCGCGTGGCCTCCTCCTCCGTTTAAACCTCGCGGCCTTACGCAGCTGCTGCTGAAACTGCACCGGATTGAGCTGGTCGCTCGGCGTGAACACCCCGGTTTCACTTTTAACTTATCTTTGTGTTTTTGAATCGGATGAGGCTGGCATTAGATAATGTTGCTTTATTTTGTTAATTTTATTTACGAAATAGATCGTGTTTACATTGTACGAATGCGTTGTTTAGTGTATAGTCGCATGTGTAATTTGTGAAGTCATGCTTTTATGTTAGTCCGTATATAAGGATTGCTTGCAGGTGCAATTTTGTCCTACTTTTTGCAGGGAGTTAATGGTGACGCGAATTAGCCTTTTTGTTAATGTTACCGTTTATTGCATTTCAGAAAAAGAGCAACAGGAGGCAATTGAACACATTGATGAAGTACAGAATGAAATCGACAGGTAAGTTTGCCATTGCTGCTCAAGTATCATTTGTAATGTCACATTTAATGCAGTTTTTATTTATGCTTTTGTATTTTTCTGCTTCTGTTGTTTTCCTCAGATTGAATGAGCAGGCGAGTGAGGAAATTTTAAAAGTAGAGCAGAAGTACAATAAGCTACGTCAGCCATTCTTCCAGAAGAGATCAGAACTCATAGCCAAAATTCCAAACTTCTGGGTCACAACATTCGTCAACCATCCACAAGGTGAGAAGATGCATATAATACTGAGACCATTTGATGGTGATGTTAAATATGGTCGATTTCTGATATGGGTTTATATATTCTATTCGAATGTATTGTTTTTGATTAATAGTCTCAGCCTTGCTCGGTGAGGAGGATGAAGAATCACTTCATTACCTGACCAGAGTGGAGGTCACAGAGTTTGAGGACATCAAATCAGGTTACAGAATAGATTTTGTAAGTACTCTTTTTCATCTGGTCGAGTCTGAAAGTAATGCACAGCTGTGACAAACCAATTGTCTGACCTGTAATTTTATCTTCTCTGCAGTACTTTGATGAAAATCCATACTTTGAAAACAAAGTTCTCTCAAAAGAATTCCACTTGAACGAGAGTGGTGACCCATCTTCAAAATCCACTGAAATCAAATGGAAGGCTGGAAAGGTGGGTTAACTTCTTCTTTTTTTGGACAGTTTTGGCCTAATGCTGTTCCTTTTTGGGTGTACGTTAACTTTTTATGTATGATGCAGGACCTGACGAAGCGTACTGGACAGACACCGAACAAGGCAGGGAAGAAAAGGCAACATGAAGAGCCAGAGAGCTTCTTCACCTGGTTCACCGATCACTCCGATGCAGGGGCTGATGAACTCGGAGAGGTCATTAAAGATGACATCTGGCCCAACCCTCTGCAGTACTACCTGGTATGAAGTATTATTATTGCATTACTGCAGGTGTATATTAGCCATAGCAAGTCAGAACTTGTATTTATCTTTCTTTCTCTCTCTCAGGTTCCTGATATGGATGAAGAAGAGGGTGAAGGCGAGGAGGATGATGATGAGGAAGAGGAGGAGGGTTTGGAGGACATTGATGAAGAAGGGGATGAGGAAGAGGGAGAGGAAGACGAAGAGGAGGATGATGGAGAAGATGGAGAGGTGAGATAATTCAAAGCTTTGGCTTTAATTTGAGGGCAAATTACAGTTTTTGTGGTTTATTCGTGGACATTGATTTAAAATGTATTTAGTAAGTGCATCATTCATTATTTGTAAAAACTTCATAAACTGGCACAGTTCGGCCCTAAATATTTTCCCCTTCTTTTTCAGGATGATGGGGAGGATGACTAAAGGCTGATAAGGACATATTCCAACACTTGTACCTGTTCTTTCCTTTTTGAAGTCATCCTCCAACCATGGGAGCAAAAAGCTTTGTTTTTATTTCTTTATTTTTATAAAAAAAAAAATTGTGCTCCATCTTCTGTTCAACTGAATCCTCTCCTGTCCTGACCATGTCTAAACCCTGTTAATTCTCTGGACATACAGTTCCTGCATTGGAAAACTAGTGGCATCTTGTTGCTGAAGCCTCTTGCGTCATCTTTAATTACAACCATCTCCAAAGACAAATAAAAAATTAACAATCTGCACGTCATCCTCTGTAGACTAAACTTAAGTAAATAGCAGTTTATATATTAAGTATATGAAATGATTTTTTTTCTGTGAATGGTTGTGAGTTTAAGTAATAAGCCATGGTGCAGTGATCTAATCATAGCGTACATACCTAGCCACTTTTTTCTTTGTCTTTTGTATATTTTCTTTAATGCAGAGGTGGGCCCCAAAGAGTTGACACTGTTTTTCCTCTGTGATGTTTTGGACAAAAGGAAAGCACCAGCTAGCTCCTGTCAACTCTTGTAAATGTTTTGGGGTCAATATCAGGGTATGGCAGTTATTATTGTTGACAGTTCAATGGGGTCGGGTGGGGCAAGTGGGCATTTGACACATCAACATTTGGGTTTATGTTGATTGAATTTTCATTGTAATGTTTTACAGACACCCATGAGGTTTGAAACATTTTTAATAAAAACAAAACAAAAAAACTTCTTGTAATTTTGAGCTTGGCTAATTAAAGGATTATTTAAATGAGATAATAAAGCCTGTAGAATCTTAAAGAACTCTACAACTGGTCTTTTCTCCACCTGTTTTCTTTTATTGGAGATGTACAAATGAACAAGTTTAAGAGTACAGAGGTTTTTATACACTTTTATTTTAAATGGTACACTTTTAAAACTTTTTTTTTTTAAACGGAATTTTATAATTTAGGTTAATTTTGAATTGTATCTCATCAAAGAGTCAACAGTAGGCTCAGTGTTGGAACAATCACTTTTTAAGGTATTGCAGACAGCTGGGTCATTACTACAATTTAGTCCCTTTTAACTCCATGCAAGTTATGGCTTTTATAAGGTTAGATTTTAACTGCTTTGAGCTCTAAAGAGTTTGGTTAAAAGGAGACTTTTTTTTATTACATTACACACTGCTTTGGGCCTAAAAATCTATAATTTAAGTCGTTTTGATTTATTGACTGGTCATTTTCCCAGAGCAGTATATTAAATGTCTTCTAAAAAAATATCCACTACATTTTGATTGAATGGTATGGGGAAAAAATATTTTATTATTATTTATAGTGATATATATGTGTGTGTTTGTGTTGGGTTATTGTGTTTTCTGATTGAGATGTTAATCATTTATGGTGAAGATTATCATGTACACCACATTACAGGAAACCCAAGGGAAACGAATATTTTATCACTTCAAATTATTAATGATGATATATTTCTTAAAGTATAATTATAATGGCTTTTTTTTTAATATAAAGAAAAATGGGTTTGTTGTCAATTAATTAATGTAGTTCTACTAGTTGCACGTTTATCTTAAATCGCATAAGATTTTAGAGTGGACGTGAGAAAATATAACCTTCATTGATCAGTAATATAATATCAAATATGAACATTGATTAATACAAAAAACAAGTTTATATAAAGTTTATATTAGAAGCCTGAGGCTATTATGTGTTTGTTCGTGACAATTTTCAACGCCCAAATGGCACCGAATTGTAAGCATGACCCAATATAAAACTGAAACTGCTCTGAGTAGGTTGACCAATCAGAAGCTAACACCTGTGACGCAAGAAGGACAGCCAATCATTGATTGGCTCACGGTATCCATGGCAGAGCAGTCACGGATGTCACATCCAGGATAACAATGGAGGAACGAACAGCGCTGTGCAGTGGCCAAATACAATAAAATATCGTACAAAATTAGCAACAATAAGTGTTTTCCCTATTACAGAAGCAGATTTTGATTCGTCGAACATAAAACCGTTTTAAATATAACGAATAACCAACAAATCGTGCTTTATGAAAAATAATCGCTAGCTCCCAGCTAACGGTAACGTCTTATTGAGACTAAGCATTTTGTAGAGATATGAACATATATATATTTTTTTTTGTCTGAGATAAAGATTAAATAGTTTATTCTCGCTAGCTGACAAAGTTTAAACATGTTCACGGATGAAACTCTTGACTTAATTGGTGCCGAATCGACATGGAGAAAGTCACATCAGCAAACACAAGAATCAGTAAGTGAAAAAGTTTGCTTACCTTCTCTAACCAGAATATTCATGCACTTGAAAAAATATCTGTCCTTTTGTGTGATGATGTATATTGTGTTTTATTCCCGCCCAGAGAAGCTGTCAAACTCTTCCAGTTCACACAGCAGAGGCTGAAACACAAGCCAAAGATGTGTTAGACAACAGCACCCAGACACAAGACCAGATCAGTCAAACACTCTCCCTAGATCAAAACATATCTCACTTTCCTGGTTTGCTGGACTTCTTGCATAAAGTTGAAGACATAGTTATCAAAGAACTGGTGAAAAACTCCAAGAGTCATGCTTTTGATGGGTTTCAAGTGAACTGGGAGGATCAGAATGAGTCAGCGAGAGCCTCGAATGCAAAATATATTAATAATTGTATTACAACTTATCTTACAACTGGTGATTTTTTTGCGCAGGTGTCCTGCATGTACCGTCTTCAGCATGTTGATGCTCAGGAAAGGGGTCTGCAAGTCACCAGCGTGTCGTGGAACTGCACCGGCTCGGTCATAGGCTGTGGATTCGGCCGGTAACAGCCATTTCCCCGTACAGACACATACAACCACCTGCTGTCGTAATTAAAGCAGTTTTAATGTTGTATTTTTGGGGTTAGTGTGGATGATGGTGATTGGAGCAATGAGAAGGCGTATGTGTGCACGTGGAACCTGGACCGGCAGAACCTGAACCCAAAGCGGCCGGATGTGATCATAGACGTGGCCACTCCAGTCATGTGCCTGTGCTTCCATCCTGTGAGACCGTCTGTGGTTGCTGGTATTGAAATACATTTACAAAATCAAATGCTTTTACATTTTTTCCCTTTAAAGAATGACTCACACACACACAGCTAGGTTCATATTTTACCTCAAAATGGAGAGAGAAAAAAAACGAACATAAAATGTGAAATATTTGCATAAAGAAACTGAAGCTTAAAATTTAGCATAAAATGGAAAATATGTGAATTTTTTTGTGCAATTATTCATCATGTTGTGTCAGTTAAATAGTACAGAAATCCTGTTTGGATGCAATGTTTTTACTTTTTAAATTAGCAATATTAGAGGCAGTAAAACAACTACTACTATTAAAGATATGTATAGATAGATTGATTTATTTTCTGACAGAAATTAATTAATTAATTACTTTTATTTAGCAATTCTGCATTAAATTGATCAAAAGTGACAGTGAATTAATTTATAATGTTGCAAAAGGCTTCTATTTCAAATAAATGCAGTTCATTTAAACTTTTGAATTGGGCATAAGGCACTTCTTTCAAAAAATATATAAATATATATATAAAAAATCATCCTGAATAGAGCCATAAGAGCCAAACAGTTATCAACAAATAAGTCTGAAAATCAACAATCTCAAAAAAAAAAATAAACAAAAAAAAATCTAATTTCTCCAAGTGATATTCTCCTAGTATTTTCATACTGCGGTATTTGACAATTATATTCATAAGTGGAATCCAAACCCTCAGTTATTACGGATAAATAAATATTGATGGCTCATTTCCAGCCGGTCCTCTTATTTTTGTGTCATTAGGGGGGCTGTACAGTGGTGAGGTGGTGGTCTGGGACACCAGCCGCTCACAGGACCTCATTCTGGCTCAGACGGGAATGTCTGCAGATACCCACCGTGAACCAGTTTTTCAGGTATTTAACCTATTAAATAAAAATCTATGACTGAAATCTGATGAATGAGGTTTCAGTGATCCATAACTGCCGATTATTTCTGTGTGCACAGGTCAGCTGGGTCCCAGGAGCTCGCAGAGGGGAGTTTATCGTACTGAGCGCCGGTTCAGGAGGAAGAGTTCTGTTGTGGACTGTTGATGGAGCTGAAGCCAAACTCATCTTGAGTTCTGGATATGCCCTTGTTCAACAGCAAGTGCCTCAGTGTGGAGCAGCAAGCAAGGTGGGTGTCACAATATGGTCTTGGCAAAAACAATATTTTGTAAAAATTGCGAACCGTCTGTTTTTCCTTGTGAAGATGATGTAACGAAACGCATATCCTAATGAACCACGTGGTTTTTACACAAATTAATGTAATTCAGTTTAGATATGATATCTATCTAATAATTATTGTAATGATCCCAGATAAAACAGAATGTGAAAAAGAATGTGCTACTTAATTATAACTTTTGGCCTGGTGGATCTCAAAAAGCCTGTCATATACAAGTTATATTTAATCTCAAAATAATTAGAAAAATAGAACAAATTATGCTAATGATTACAATTTTTTTTTTACCTAATTTTTGTTACTGTATATAGTATTTGTTTTTGTAATATTTTGAAAAGGTTTTATTTTTGCATTTTCTGTTTTCATTTAAATTTTAGGTAAAATGTTAGTAATGTTGTTATGTGTATTTGCCATTTTAATTTTTTTAAATACGTCTATAAAGGTTTTATAAATAAAACAAAAATTATTAATTAAATTTATATTCAAATTAATTTTATTTAGTCTTTTATTTAGTTTAAGTTATTTTAGTACATCAGGTAAAACTAATTAAAATTAAAATGAGAAATGAAACTAGCTGAAATAAAATAAATGTAAGGTTTTTTTACATTAATTCAGTTGCTGTTTATTTTATAAGAAGTAATTAAAATTTTTTTTTTTTTGATGAAGTTTATTTGTTACTAAGTTTTTACTATAATAAACCTGGTATATGATAATAAAAATTATATAGTATGTAATCTGTAAGGAACTGTAAATTTTATGGCAGTATTTATTGTACTGTCGTATTGTAGTTTTTTCACAGTGCAATATAATAATATCATATAATATGTGACCCTGGAGCACAAAACCAGTCTTAAGTCGCTGGGGTATATTTGTAGCAATAGCCAAAAATACATTGTATGGGTCAAAATTATAGATTTTTCTTTTATGCCATAAATCATTAGGATATTAAGTAAAGATCATGTTCCATGAA
>NW_015627892.1:394902-417949 GCF_001515625.1 Sinocyclocheilus rhinocerous | reverse complement strand
CCCTCAGATTCCAGATTTTCAAATAGTTGTATCTCAGCCAAATATTATCCTATCATAACAAACCATACATCAATGGAAAGCTTATTTATTCAGCTTTCAGATGGTGTATAAATCTCAATTTCGAAAAATTGACCCTTATGACTGGTTTTGTGGTCCAGGGTCACATATTATATATTTTGGGATGAAATATGACCATGACATATTTTTGAGCATTTCACCCTAATAATACAACACAATTGTCTCTCCCTGAAGACCCGAGGTAGCACCACTATAGGAGTAACCTCTGTTGCACTTTCCCCGTGGGACCTGGACACATTCTTGGTGGGCTCAGAAGGAGGCCTTGTGCTCAAATGCTCCTTCAGCAGTGAGACAGTGGCAGCAGTGCCCCCTGATGGTGAGAGCGTGACACTGCGGGCTCCAGTGCAATTCTCTTTCTCACCACTAGGGGGCCCTGTGCACTCAGTCCACTTCTCACCGTTCCATAGGTGAGCTTTGTGGTATATTTTGTACTGTTATTTACTTAGTATAATGTCTACTTTAAGGCTAATTGGCAGTAATTGTAACACCTCCTGGTGTTTCTGAATTTAGGAATCTGTTTGTAAGTGTCGGGACAGATGGTTTGGCTCATGTGTACACTGTGCTCCAGCCCCGTCCCCTGCTGTCTCTACGGGTGTCCGATTCATATGTGTTTGGGGTGAGGTGGTCACCTACACGCCCTCTAGTCTTTGCTGCAGCCACAGGACAAGGTGAGATGTTTGTAATTCTCCAAAAGGGCAGTATATATATAGAGCAGATCTATATTGGATATTTTTCATTTATATATTGAAAAATATATTAATATATATTAATGGTGTTTATTAATATTAAAGGCACAATATGTAATTTTCGCCGCTAGAGGGTGCGTATTCAAAACAAACAAAGGCGTAGTTAGATGATGCTGTGACTGAGTGTGGAATCATGGGAGTTGTCGTCTTCATCCCCACAGCCGAAGCAATCTGATGGGACTCGGGCAGAAATCATGTTCATGGATGAGCTAATGTATTAAAGATTTATTAACATCGTAGTATGAAGCAGAGTGAGGCTGAAAGCCGTCGAAGCGAAACGAAATGCTGAAGCAATTGCTAATGAGAGACGAGCGCGACACACGGCTCGAAAGCAGCGGAGCTTTTATTATGCCACAGTCGACCGCTTTCGCTCCTTCCGGTCGTGCGTATGTGGGGGAAAAAAGCAGCGCTCTAGTTATCATACTAGATACGTTTGAAAGTTATGTTATAATGCTACTCTGTGCGGTCGTCACCGGTCTAATAAAACGCATAACATATTAAAGCGTCTTTGGTGTGTCCATGTTTTCTTTAAAACGGAAATCGAGGGGCTATGACGTCATTGGCAGGCGACACAATGACACTATGGACACGCTCCTGTCACTAGTTAAAATAGCTTATTTCTCTGGATTTAAACATTCTTCTAAACATTTGGGATAATGTAAGTACACAAGTCAGCAAAATATATAACACTGTTCGAGTGATTTTTGGATATTTTAATAAAAAAATCGTGCATATTGTGCCTTTAATATATTGTTAAATATTATATTACATTATACTTTTTATATTAAAAAACAAAATAAAAAGAATGGCACTCTAAAAATATTTACTGCACTCTAATAAAACGTTTTAATATAGATTAAAAATGTATATATAATATAATATATATATATATTTAGTAAAATGAAAGCATGGTCTCAAGATATATTGTATAATAATGATACATTTGAATTTTAAATGTAAACTCTTCTCTGGCAGGTTTGGTCCAGATGTTTGATTTGGGTCAGAGGTCTTTAAGGCCAGCTACCACAATTGACCAGAACACAAGTGGTCAGCCAACATATTGTCTGGAGTTCAACCCCAAATACACAAATCTGATGGCAGTGGGCAATGCAGATGGTAGCGTCAGCATCTGGCAGCTCAGTGCCGAGTTAACGGAACAAGGTGCCAAGGAAACGGCAATGCTAGAACAGCTGGCCAATGAGGTGGCGGACTGAGTCTGTTTGAAACTTTCTTAAAACACATTTATATATGCATTGCATATCTTAACTGTACATTTACACTGTAAAATAAAAACACTTGACAATTCCTTCCAGTTATAACCAGTAGCGTTTATTTAAGCACACAGCAGTCTCGTGGGTGATGTTACAGCATGTCCTCTCTATAGTTTTGTTAAACAAAGCAAAGCACTTAACAGCTAAAACAACCACAATAAAATGCAGACAGATCCACTACACTATTGTCAGTGAAGCATGAGGAAGTGTCAGATAAATATGCAGAGTTAAGAGTGATAGCAAGATACAAATATTGCTATACTGGGTGCTATAGAGAATTTCAATTCAGATCCATGCAGTTTGGCTGTGTGTTCTTGTGAAGGGGGGAAAACGCATCCCGATTGGTCACTGGCAGGCAAGAGGCGGGGAATCAATTGACGAAGAGCGAGCGCGTGAATTCCACAAAGTCGAAAGCTGACGGGATCTCGCGGCCCTTGCTGTCCAGGTAGGGCTTCATATGGGAAATGCAGTAGTCTGCCTGTTCCTTCGTCAGGTTCTGTAAACACAGAAGGTCGTTAAGATCATCTTTCTAACACCAAACTGAGGCCAAAAGTTTGAAACTGATCTAATACTAATTGTAAATGGCATGGGTTTGATATTTTGTACCTGGTAGAGTTCTTCCTTGGTGACGTAAGGTTTGTTCTCGGCGCTGAGAGCACGGAAAGCGCTTTCGATCTCTTCGCTTGACTTCACATTCTCTGTTTCTCGGCTGATCATGAAGGCCATGTACTCCTGCAAAGACACGTTTCCATCCCTGAAAGAAACAAATTGATGTTAGCTCCATGACAGAAAGAACACAGAATATTTAGCTCATCCACAGATGATGCTTCTCACCTGTTTGGATCCACTATGTCCAGGATGGACTCAAACTCTGGGTCTGGTTCTCCTTCTTCAACCATGGGCAGGTCGTAGCCCAGAGACCGCAGGCAGGACTTGAACTCCTGGTGATTGAGACGGCCCGATTTTTCTTTGTCGAAGTGCCTGAGAAACAAACATTTATGTTACGTTTTCAAGAACACTTAAGTTTAGCATTGTAATGTTTTGTTTTTTATTAAAGTTGATTACTCACTTGAACATCATGCTGAATTCCTTCAGGGCCTCTTCTGTTACTCCTGTAGTGTTTCTAGAAGAGAATTACAAGAAAAAGAATAAGTAAAATTAAATGTTAAAAAATTTATAAATAATAACAACAATGTATTAAAAAAACTAAATGGTATTCTAATAAAAATCAATAATAATTATAATAGTCAAAAAATGTTCTTAATATATATAATATGATGGAAAAATGTTGTGGACTGGTTTGAGAAGTGGCACCTGGCTTGGATCTGTTGTTCCAGGTTGTGTTGCATTCTCATGCCCAGTTGGTCGAGTTGGTCCCACTGTTGGGCCAGACCCACGGTGCTGTGTTCTGTGTATTTGTTATCTAGGATCAGCGCCTCCTCCATGGCTGCTCCCAGATCCTCGATCTTCTTCAGCTGACTGCGCATGGCACGAATCTCCTGGTGCTTGCGCTGCACAGAAAACCCGAGGGATAAGACATGAGACCAGAGCATCTTATAGTTCAGTGCATCTATTACTGTCTAGGGTTTAAAGCTTATGCAAGTGTATTAATGTGTTCTTTCCTACAGACTTCTAAAGTGAAATGTTAGTATACTTTCTAGCAAATTAATTCCCATGATCTTTCCATGACTTTCTAGTCGTTTATAATGGATGGACATTAGAAAACCACTTTATATAAATAGGACACACAAAGCAACGTTTAACTAAAGAAAAACTTGAGTAACTCGGCAAGACTACAAAAAATTGTACTCACTACACTGACAAAAAGAAACGTCTTTAGAGATCAACATAACTTTATTTTATAAAATGTATATTTTTAGGATTTTATCAATTTGCATGACTAGGTATTTACAATTTTGCATATGAAACACCATTTTTGGGGATTTTTCTTAAAATAATTTTTGATCAGAAACAGTGTATTCACTATTTTATATGATACAGACTACCGTTCAAACGGATTGGTGTCAGTAAGATTTTTTATTTAAAGAAACACTTTTATACACCAAGTACACATTAAAGGGTTAGTTCACCCAAAAATGAAAATTCTGTCATTAATTACTCACCCTCGTGTTGTTCCAAACCCCTAAGACCTTCGTTCATCTTCGGAACACAATTTAAGATATTTTTGATGAAATCTGAGGGCTCTCTGACCCTCCCATAGACAGCAAGGTAAGTACCACGTTCAAAGTCCAGAAAAGTATCAGGATGATCGACAAAGTAGTCCGTGTGACATCAGTGGTTCAACTGTAAAGTTACGAAGCTACGAGAATACTTCTTTGCGCAAAGAAAACAGAAATAACGACTTTATTCCACATTTTCGTCTCTACTGCGTCACTTTGGACACACGTTCACGACAGTATCATGACGCGAGCGTGTGGCAGCGCTATATAAAGTCGTTATTTTTGTTTTCTTTGCGTTACCTTGCTGTCTATGGGAGGGTCAGAGAGCCCTCATATTTCATCAAAAATATCTTAAATTGTGTTCCGAAGATGAACGTAGGTCTTACGGGTTTCGAACAACACGAGGGTGAGTAATTAATGACAGAATTTTCATTTTTGGGTGAACCCTTTAAATTGATCAAAAGGCATTTATAATGTTACAAAAGACTTCTGTTTCAAATAAATACTGTTCCTTTAAATATTCAATTAATTAAAAAAAGAAGAAAAGAAGTGTGTGTTACGCTTTCCACAAAATATTTAGCAGTTTAAATATTAAATTGTTTTCAACACTGATAATAATCAGAAAAAGCTGAAAATTCAGCATTGCCATATAAAATATATTAAAATAGAAAAGATGCTTTAAACAGCAGTGTGCTGCCGATTTGATTTAATACACTAATTCCGATTCATTTTGTTATCCAAAATCGATCAGCTTCATTAAACGGGTCTCAATTATCCATTCACTGCTCTCAAACTCACCTTAGTGGCTTCTAGCTGTGACTCTAGAGTTCCGGATTCTTCCACCATGCAGGACCTGCCCCACACACAGAATGATGAAACCAGCAGCAGGAGCCCACGAGCACATGGCACATCCACCCAAAATCATCTCACTCACTCCACGTGCCGGTCTACACCTTACAAGAGCGGCTTCTTACTAGACTAGCTCAGTTATTAGGTCATTATCAGGAACAAAACCAGTTGTATTTTCCAGGGAGTTAAAAAGGTCTGTTTTATATGACTCCGAGTTGTTTAAATGGTTTTGCGTCTAGTTCTGTAACCTACATCTTCCTGAATTTCTTGTACATGATAATAGAACTTACCAATTGTTTTGTAGTAGATATGGAGAACTATGAAGCCACCCCAGAATGCAACTACAGTAACGAAAGTCATGCTAACGAAGCTAAATTACATCCATGGTAATCCAGACCATGCTTGATTAGGGCTGCTGTCAACAGGGTTAGAAACTGCTATATTTATACCACTGCTTAGTTTTAGTTTAGGGTGTAGGTCTTGCACACTTTTAAAAGCAAAATGTGCAAAATCAAAGATTCAGAGTTCGACTGAACTAGCCATATTATAAATGTCTAAAAATGTCAATGCACAGCTGTTCAAATTCAGATCAGGACATTGAAAATGTCTAAAAGTACTTTTCAATCATGGAAATCACATTGCAGTTTCCACCCTGGATCTGGTGCATGAACATTTTCTTCCAAATAAATAAAGAAAAAAACCCCCCAACAAATAACTGAAACAACGAAAAGGTTAAAGAATGAGATGAAGTGTTCACACTCCTCAACATCGGTGCCAAATATAGCCAGGCTTATTAGATTAAGAAGCTGGAAGGGTTCATCTCAAAAAAAGCCTCACATCGCAGTGAATGTTAGTAAAAGGGAGTGAACACACACACAGAGCCTTTACAGTGGGGATCAGACTCGAGTGCATGAGGAGAAGAAAACCCAAAAGGTGTGGGTGAGGGGTAAGAGGCCAATCAGAGGAGGAAAAAAAGGGAGAAGACCTTCCAGAAAGATCATCATCGACTTCATACTGATAGACACGGATTACCCTCCGATAGGCTATGCTATTCAGAGACGAGGGAGGTGGGAGATGAAGAAGGAATGGAAAAAGAGTGTGAAAAAAACAAAGGAATACATCTAGAAATATATAGTCAAAACATACGATAAAATACGCAAAATATATGTAAAGTGAGATAAAGTCCTTCTTGATGATCTTAAGACACCCTATATTATTTCTATCCAAATTATTGCTCTACTCGAACCTGAAACTCCCAAATTCCTGGTTTATTTTATACCAAATGTGTGTTTCTATCAGTCATTAAATGCTGTTAAACAATACATACACACTCACACACAAACATACTATAGTAAAATAGTATAAAATGTGATATTAACCCATCCAGAAGGTATGTCCTGATTAGAGAAACGATTCCAAGCATCATGGTAGCAGTGAGAAGGCCGAAGGAATGGGGAAAGAGAGACAAATAGCGGAGGGAGAGAGAAAGAAACAGTTAAAACACTGAGTGGTGACATCACCACTACTCAACAATCACACGAATGCTACTGTGACCAGCACAAAGCCCTGCTGTAGCATATCAAGCCCAGATGGGTTTAAGTTGTGATCAATGTGAAAACCTTCACCGAAACAGACAACATGGCAAAGCAGGCAATGACTTAAAGACTGGTGGTGACATCACCACTACTCAACAATCACACGAATGCTACTGTGACCAGCACAAAGCCCTGCTGTAGCATATCAAGCCCAGATGGGTTTAAGTTGTGTGATCAATGTGAAAACCTTCACCGAAACAGACAACATGGCAAAGCAGGCAATGACTTAAAGACTGCGTCTAAGAAAGTTACATGGAGATCAGGAAAGCTTGATCAAATCCAAACAGATGTGTGTGATTTCATGCAATGGAAATTGCAATTTCATGCAATGGCAATACAATGTGTTGCATGCAGTGTGTGTTTGGCCCTTGAGCATAACTCTACTATAATGATACGAAGAGAACTCAGCACTCTAAGTAGTGCATGCTGGTCCCCTGTACCTGGTCTCCTGCAGCCATTGGTGGAAGGCATTGGCATGTTGGGCAAACTCTTGTCTGAGTTTATCGTTCTCTTCCTGTCTCCTCTGCTCCTTCTGTAGCTCCAGCTCTCGCTCCTATAGAGCAAGTACAAAAATTCATTATTGAGTTGTTTTTTTTAACTCTACATTATACACATTCAATCATGCTTCAGGATGCCATCATCACCTTGATGATCTTTTGAAGGTTCCTCCAGGTCTCCTCTAGAGCCTCCATGGTGAACCAAGTGTATGGATTGGAGGCCACCTGGTAACTCTTGATCTGGCGATCAAGTTCTGCCAGTTGGCTGAAGTCGGCCTCTGCGGAGCTGAGCGAGAACTCAGCACTGTAAGTAGTGCATGCTGGTCCTCTGTACCTGGTCTCCTGCAGCCATTGGTGGAAGGCATTGGCATGTTGGGCAAACTCTTGTCTGAGTTTATCGTTCTCTTCCTGTCTCCTCTGCTCCTTCTGTAGCTCCAGCTCTCGCTCCTATAGAGCAAGTACAAAAATTCATTATTGAGTTGTTTTTTTTAACTCTACATTATACACATTCAATCATGCTTCAGGATGCCATCATCACCTTGATGATCTTTTGAAGGTTCCTCCAGGTCTCCTCTAGAGCCTCCATGGTGAACCAAGTGTATGGATTTGAGGCCACCTGGTAAATCTTGATCTGGCGATCAAGTTCTGCCAGTTGGCTGAAGTCGGCCTCTGCGGAGCTGAGCGAGGAGCGGAAGGCGTCATGGGCGTCCCGCAGGGCCCTGATCTCCTCCAGAGAGTTGCACCTCACAGGGTCTGTCAGATCTTCTTCAGCGTTCTCAAACCAGCTGTTGAAGGCTGAGGCCTTCTTGGCAAAAGTGAGGAACAGATCCTCGACCTGGATGGAGTGGCGAACGAGAACAGGAGTTAAAGACACACAAAAATCTCTTTTCCTAACTTAAGGCAAAATTCCATTCTTCAAACCTTTCTGAAGTGCTCCTGGGCTTCCAGAAGCTTCTTCTTGCGGGCAGCTGAGTTAGACAGCAGCTGATTCCAGCGCTTCATCAGGGTAGCATGGCGAGCTTCTATGGCCTTGGATTGCACGTGTTTGGCTGCCAACAGCTGGTCTTTCAGGGCTGTGATGTTGGTGATGCCTTCCTGCTGGAAGGCCTGAAGCCCAGCATCAAAGGTTTCCTATGGAAGAGTGGAATAAAAACAGTCAGTTACAGCAGTAAAGCTTGAAAAGACCTGCTGTTCTACGACTTATGATTGCATTGTACATTTTTTCATATGCAATGTCACACCTGTTTAGTGAGCAGAGTCTGCACCGAGGAAAGATCACGACCATAGTCATCAGTCTTCAGGCTGTTTTCCTTCTCACCTGATCAAGCCAAAGTCACATTTGAGATACAGATTACAAAGAAGCAGAGAAAATAACACTTTATTTCTTAACAAACCCTCTTTTAAATGAAAGTTTCCTCTCATTTGAATGAAATATCATTAACTCACCAATCCAGGACTCCACCACATCAGCCTTCCAGTTGAACTGAAGGAAGGCAGAGTTCTCATCCAGCTTAGACTTCCTCTGAGCTGCAGCTCTCTCCAGCTCCAACACCTTCCCACGCAGGGCCTTCATTTTAGCCATGATGTTCTCCACGTTGTGGTTCTCCTGCACAAAAGCAACAATATGATGAAATTATGACTATCAGGTCACATTCTACTTCAAAGAAACCATCCGTAACTAAGCATTAAAGGGTCAGTATATGGACTTTCTAATAGCTGAACTGTACCTTTTTGATAAGTTCATCTCCATTGGAACACACATCATTCACTCGGTCCCTGTGCACAGTAAAATCTGTTTCAAACGCTTCGTGTTTCTTCAGCAAGCCCTGGAAAATAAGAGCCAAATTAATAAAAAGATTAAGACACAAGCTAAAAACAGAAATATGAAGGTGTGTCCAAGATCAAGGCATAATCAGCTAAATGTGGTTTATTTTTTCACACCTGCACAGCTGCCAGAGTATCACCGTAATCCTCACTTCCAACCAGGTTCAGTTTCTCATTAATCCAAGCTTCCTCTTCCTCCACATTAGCCACAAACTGCTGGTATTCCAGCGACTCCTCAAGCCTCTGCCCACTAAAAACCAGGAAAACCAAACAATAATTGGTAAGATTTTTAAAATGTTTTTGAAAAAAAAATTTTTTTTTTATTGATACAAACTTTTCAACATGAGCAGAAAAAGACCAAAAAAAGCTAAATAGTATAATACAGCTCTCACCGAGCAGCAGCCAGATCTTTCAGTTCCCTCCAGTGCTCCACAAACTGGGCCAGCCTCTGCTGGATCTCCTCCTGTCCAATGGTGTTGTCATCAGACAGCTTCTTCCCCGTCTCCAACACGGACTGCAAGGCCACAAAAATACTGTTAGCATTCAGAATGATGATTCAATTGGCTTTTAATATGCTCCAATCATGGCTTATTCGGTACTCGGTATCGGCAAGTACCAAAAATAAAAGTATCGGTATCGGGCGAGTACTGGAAAAAGTGGTATCGGTGCATCCCTAGTAACCATGATACAGGTGCCTCCTCACCTGAATGGCCGGCTCGTGTGCTCCAAGCTCAGCCTCCAGCCTCTTGTGTTTCTTCCTCAGATTCTGTACTCCTGTCAAATCACGTCCGTAGTCCTCCGAGCTCACCAACAACTTCTTTTCCCTAATGGAAGCAATGAATTCAATCTAGTATACAGCCTCAAAAGAATGCAGTTAGTGAGATCAATTATCCGATCAATCACTCAGAATGATGTAAACCATACTTGATCCAAGATTCTTCATCGTCCAGATCCCTGAAGAACTGATGCAGACGATGCGACTCATTCAGCTTGGCACGGCGCCCAGCAGCCATGCTCTTGATTTTGCTAAAGCGTCCGTTAACAGCATCACGCTTATCCTTAACCTGAGAGGTGTCAAAGGCATTGCTGGCCATCAGACTGTCAGCCTGGCCATTAAGATCCTTCAGACGATCCTATAAGAACACAAAAACAAGCATTGATCAGAATATACTGGATTTTGGAAATGCTTTGAACGAGTGATCCCTGATCAGTATGTCTGAAGAGCTACCTCATGAGCAGAGATGTCAGCCTCCAAAAGCTGGTGCTTCTTAAGCAGATTGTTGACTGAGGCCAGATCTTTGCCATAATCCTCAGAGGCAAGAAGAGCCTCAACCTAAGAGCACAGGAAAAATGTGTAATGGATGTTGTTATTATTATTATTTAATTAAACTTTTACATTTAAGTCATGATTTAAGTCAAGACCTACCAAGAATTATCCTAAGTAGCTACTAATAAGTCATATATCAATACCTCAGACAACCAGAAGTCAAAGTCCTTGATGCCAGTGTTGAAGTTCTGCTGCTTGTTTGCCTCCTTCAGTTTTTGACTCTTCTCGGCAGATTTGTTGACAAGGAACTGCCACTGCTCATCCAGAGCATTAAGACGAGCCTGAGAGCAAATGTGAGCACGACCACAGCAAAATGAGCACAGACTGTAACTCACCAGCTGCCTATTTCAGAAATACTTCTGAAATTGTTACCTTGACGGCATCCTCACTTCCAGCACAGGCACCTCTCTGGATGAGAGCATTGCCCGTGTCAATCACCCCACGGATACGATCAGCATTAGCGTGTAACTCAGCCTCAAAAGCCTGGTGCTTCTGGTGCTTGCTCTGAAAGTGTCAAGAAAGCGAAATACAGCAAAACTGAGCCACACAGTGAAGTCATGCATGGGTGCGGCTGTGAAAAAGCAATAGCTGGTTTTGTATCTAACACTGCAGATGTGTACATGACAATGATATAAACTTGTGTGTAAAAACTCAATTTCAGTGAAAGCGGTGCTTATTCAATGCTATTGTAACCTGTGTGTGTGCATTTTATGTGTATGCCTTTGTGTAGACTGTTTGTGAAAGTTGATGTCTTATTTGTAGTCACAAAAGAGCAAACCTTTCAAAACGTAAAAGTGTACATTGCATTAAAAAAAAAAAAAGTGAAGTGACTGTGAATTTACAAACCACCAAACATGTAACGTGGAACTCATACTATGAACAGGACACAATCAAAGCCTGATGGAACATTCAATAAAATGAAATGGACACCATCCAGCACACAATGAACTGCGGAACCTAGGAGGAGTTGGGGTGTTTTGTTTGAGATCATTCCACATTTTATATCACCCAGAGAGAACGGAAGAAGGAAAAAGCAATTCCAAACAGCTTATCTAAAGCATTTGCTGATACACTCAAAGGAAGCCGGGCTGCTGGTACTCTAACTGCATATGGATTCTGGCTGTAGCACATATGTAACCGATTATGTTGTTTTAACACAGTATTCCACAAAAAGCAAAGCAGAATTACTTGTTTGAAAGCACCTCTCCACTTTCTCTCTCTGGGTTGACACAGGATTGCGGCTATGTTCGGAATAGCACTCTAACGTACTATGCATACGACTTTTGCAGCATGCATATTAGATGTATTTTGTAAAATCTGTATGCATGTAATATCTGAATGATTTACTACATTTATCAAAATGTGCGGTACAATTAGGACACACTGTGTGGGATACTGTATCCCACAATGTAATGCACTCAACTTGACCTTTATTGGCCTGCCACAAACTGGAAACATTAATTGCGCTATTTATGATAAAATGTTATTTAAAAAAGCTGTTTACATCTGTATGTAAAATGTGTAATGTGTTATGTTTCACATAGTAGTACATAAAACAGTAGGCAGCATAAAGCATATAATTCTACAACACTATTCTGAACACAGCCAGAAATTGTCTTCGCATACTACTTTTTGTCAAAGTTTGCTCTTAGATCCACAACTCTGTGAGAAGTTCAGCTTTTCTGTGTGGAACAAATTTAAACCAAGACATCCCAACTTCAATGACAACAAGAAAATGGAGGCCACTCCCAGAAATTAAAAATTAAATGCTGCAACGATGGGGCGCAGGAAGGGGACAAACGACTGATGATGCTGAACAAAGCGAGCCACATAATAGACATACGGAACTCAAATACACATTTACAGACAAAACAATGAGACAACGGACAAGTGGAGAGACCCTATTGGGGTTAGTTAGCTCTGGCACACTACTGCACTTACCAGCAGCTTGGACAGCTAGAAACAGACAATGGGAACACAGACAGAGTTTCAGTTTAATTTCCTATATAATAAAACACTTGGGGTTGGTTGAGGCGGGGATAATATGAGAAACACATTTTAATTTGCACTTGAATGTATTATGGTATTAATATATTTACAAGGTTAGACTTAGGCGGGATATTCACCTTTAGAACTTTAGCATGTTTGCAAAAATATTCACTTATCTGTCCAGAGAGTGATACCTGAAATGTGATGTTACCTGGATATTGGTGGGGTCCTTGTAAGACTCATCGGTGGCGGTTTGGAGTTTCTCACTGATCCATGCTTCGATCTCATCTACATCTCTGCTGAACTGCTGCAGAGTCTGGGACTCACCCAGCTTAGAGCGTTTCTCAATCATCTGAGCCTTGAGACGGCGCCACCTGGAGGTCAAA
Organism: Sinocyclocheilus rhinocerous; assembly: GCF_001515625.1. Lineage (NCBI taxonomy): Eukaryota > Metazoa > Chordata > Actinopteri > Cypriniformes > Cyprinidae > Sinocyclocheilus > Sinocyclocheilus rhinocerous. The sequence goes on along the minus strand of NW_015627892.1, from coordinate 405,207 downwards.
AGGACATACTGCTTTAACATAAATCACACATATTGGACGGATTCACTCAGTGAGAGCAGTATCAAAAAGAAGAACCCTGACCTGTCTAAGACCTCATTACGGCGATTAAAGATCTCAGGTTTGGCGTAGTGGTCAGCGCTAATAAGCTGGTCAGCAAAAGACTGCAGTGCTGCAATTTTCTCTTCCTGCGAGCACAGACAAATGTTAATAATTAGCACAAAAAAAGTCTTCACAAAAGACCCCAAATTCAAAATCAAATAAAGTTGAGCTTGACTGCTGCATATCACAATGGCGCTTGCTGACCTGCACATTGATAGCCTTATCAAAGTCTTCATGTTTCTTGATGAGAGCCTCCACGCTGTCCAGGGAGTCTCCCTTGTCATCGCTGGCCAAGAAGGCCTCGCGAGCTGCCATCCAGTTCTCAGCCTGCTCGCAGTCACGGTTGAATAGCTGCGGGAGACAAAAAGAAACATGATATCATTTGCCATCTTCAAGTGTCCAAGTTTTGTGTATTAAATGTAAACATGGTCCTTGCTGACCTGCAGCTCCAGGCACTGGTCCAGCATCATCCTGCGCTGGACCCAGGCCTTCTCCAGGTCAGCACGTTCCCGTTCAAGAGCCTCCAGCTTCTGTTGGATCTCAGGGCTGGCGTAGTGGCCACGGGCAAGCAGCTGCTGTCCAAATTGCTCAAATGCCTGGAACGTGCCTGCACGAGCATCGATCTCAGTGCGATGTTCCTACAGAATGTAAATATGTGAGCATTTAACATATGTTCATGGGATAAACAGGGTTTTGCTAAATATTAGCAAAAGAAACTCATCTTCTAAACAGCAACTGTAACAAAGTACATATCATAGGTGTCTTTAAGTACCTGATGTCTCTCCAAAAGGGCTTCAGCTCCAGTGACGTCCTTGGCCAGCTCATCTGAAGACACCAGCCCTCTGATTCCATTGATCCAGGACATGAGATCTCTGGGAGAGAGAAGCACAGATTTGTTTAGTCTGTTCTATATTACTGCTCTGAAGTCATAAGGCCGGGACACTCCAAGCCGGCTTCAAAGAACTAGTGGCGAGGAAAGCCGATGGTGTTGTCGTCTCGGGCAGACTGACACCGACGGGAGCCCGCCGAGAGCCGACGTGTGGAACACACCAAAAAAACTAACCCGACAGATGCTCGCCAATGGCCTATACAGTTTCTCCAAGTTGTTTGTTTTGCATCTTTTATACTCTCTTTCCATCCCTCTTTTTTTGTTCCTCCTCACCTGAAGTCACTGAGGAAGCGCTGCAGGTCATGAGAGTTGCCCAGTTTTTCTTTGCGTTGGTCAGCACGACCCACCAGGCTGCTCCAGGCTGTGTTCAGCTCGGTGCACTTCTCTTGGATGTCGTCCACAGCCTCAGGATGAGACTGAATCAGACGCTCTGCAGTCTCACCAAGAGAGTTCACCTGCCCCAGGGGAGAAAATTATATATCAATCATGACAACTCTAAAAATAGCTTTAGCATGTTAATAGATATGACAATATTAATGTTTTTCTTCTTGGCGGACTAGATCTGATACACCCGCTACACCAGAGCAAGTATGTTAGATATGCTGCTGCTGCAGCTTGAATAGGCACACATAAATCCTGTAGCAGACCTAGACAGGTGGTGCTGGGGGAGGTGGAGGGTTTCAGAGGAACTCTAAAAAATATAGCGTGCTGCAGAACCAATTTACAGCGAACAGAATCAACAGAGGACAATCAACTTGTGCCGTGTAGTAAATAATGTGATCGGTAGCAGATTGCATGTAAAGGACCTATCAGACTGTGCCACATAGAGTTTCATGACTGAACTAAATATTTAGTAGATGTTCTGTTAGGAATGAACCACAAACTAAACCAAAAATGGTAAACATTTTACCTTGTCTCCTAGAGCAGCCAGATCTCTCTCAAAGCCTTCGTGCTTACGCTGCAGAGCCTGCACGCTGGCGAGGTCATGGCCATAGTTATCAGTGTTCAGGGCTTGGTTCTTCTCTTCGATCCATTCCTTTGTCTCATCTGCATCCCTATAAATCACACAATGAACTGAATTCCTCTGGACTTCATGTGGCTCACATCATACAAGTATAACATGAACAAAACAGTATGTATGACAGATAATTTTGAGGTTAATCAGTGGCATATATGTACCTGTGGAACCTCTGCACCTCATGAGCACTACCCAGCATGTTGCTTCTGTCTTCAGCCAGCTGCTGCAAGGCCCTCCAACGGTTGTTCAGCTCCTACACACAAACATAAAACCATTAGCAGCTAATCAGAGGTCAGGTTATAGGTCCAGTTAAAACAATGATAGGATCCCAGACAGCAGATTTGACTCCCTGAGGTCACGTCTTATATTATATAAAATGACTGATGAGAAACAAAACTTTTTTGTCAATCTACATTCAGAAACATTAAATTTAACAGCCAACCCACTGTCCAAAGCACCACATAAATGGCTCTATATCCTTTGCACCATATTTGCTCTTCATATCTGTAGCAAAAGCGACAGTATGGGTGAGTGGCATAAACAGAAAGGCTACAACATTAAAGTGCATAGGATGAGTGATGACAGTTAGCAAATATGGAAAACTTGGGTGGGTTCATCAGCCACAAACTGAAAAAGAAGCATTAATGCATTCAAGAATGGCTGTTTTACCTCCACCAAAACATAGGTGTGAAGAAATAAAGGAGTTATTTCAAATGGTCAACACAGACTCATGAATGGAAACAAAGCGAGGGGGATGCGACTGCACAGTTGATGGTTCAGTAATAGGACGTAGGGAACAAGAAACCATGGTAAGAGTACAAGACCACCACAATGAGTTAGTCCTCCAGGTACATGGGGCACAATGCAGGATTTAGCGGGATTGGTTGAGGAAAAATTTAAAAGACTGAAATTAAGAACCTAGAATCTTACCTTAATAGTATTAAAGTTGGCCGTTGTTTGAACAGCCAAGCGAACAGACTACATTGAGTAAAAAAATGTGTAAAAAACAGAGAGAGGGCAGGAAAAGAACAGAAAAAAAACACCAGTCAAGAGAGTGTCACAAAAGGAGTTACAAGAACCAGACTGTTCTTGTCGTTCTGTAACCACAGTCTCCAAACACCACTGTGGATGACATACAGGTCAAACAAGACCCTACTTAAAAACTAAACATGCATCAATCTCAGTGACCCAAGATTAGATGATATAATAAATTACATTTAAAGCATTTCAAATTCAGCATGCTATATTACCTTCCATGGAGATGCACCTTTGGAATCTGGCTCGTCCTGTGTACAATAAATGAATAGAATCAGTTTAAATAAAAAAAACATTGTATGATACTCATGTGTTTGTTTCATGCAGGCATGCAGACACCCCAACTGTTGTAGAGACAAGATGAATGGTACAATAATGACCTTGCCAGGAGCTGAGCCCAGCATCTCTAGTTGCTGATAGCGGGATGAAAGGGTGATGTGATGAAGGATGAAGGGTCGGAAGGAGAAAGGGGAAAAAATAGGTAAGATCACCAAATCTACAAAACTCATAAATTCAGGCATATAAATAAGAGTACTACTCATATATACTCTTCCAAGTTTCAATGTAAGCATACAATTGATTAGTGGAATGACTAAAAATTTAGAAAGCATCATGATGTACAGTACCATCAAAAGGTTTGGTAAGATTTTTAAAATGTTTTAGAAGTCTATTATGCTCACCAAAGCTACATTTATATGAACACATATACAGTAAAAACATTAATATTGTGAAATATTTTATTGTTAAAATAACCGTTTTCATTTCCTTCAGAAATCATTCTAATATGCTGATTTGGTGCTCAAGAAATATTTCTTATTATTATCAATGTTGTAAACAGCAGTTTCCAAAAAAAAAATTAGGCAGCACAACTATTTTTTTTTAGGATTCTTTGATAAATAGAAAGCTCAAAAGAACAGAAGAAATCTTTCTAACATGATAAATGTCTTTAAAATCACTTTTGATCAATTTAATGCACGCTAGCAAAGAAAGAAACTGACCCCAAACTTTTCAATGGCAATATATGTTTAATCAAATTCACTGTGTGTAAAGTGTTTTTAGTCATACCTGGGCCTGCACAACAGGAGCCTCTTCAGCCATCAGTCCTTCAGACTCCAGCTCAGATGCCACCTTGTTTATGTCCCTCAGCCGAGACTCATTTGCTTTCAGATCCTAGTAAACAATAAAAAAACATGTTTAGAATCAGTGAACACATATTAGTTAATGAGAGTGTCCAGTGATAAATGAGTCATAAATGTTGAAGAAAAACATACCTTCTGGAAGTCATCAAACTTCTTCTGCAGCACTTCCACTTGCTCTAGATCAGAGCCGACCTCCTCATTAGTAAGCGCTGATTCTTTCTCATTGATCCACTGCTGCAGCTCATTCGCCTCACGGAAAAGCATGAACTTCTTGCAGCTCTTCTCCAGCATGTCCTTCCTCTTCTCTCCCAACTCTTGCAGTGTACCATACCTAAAGAAAGAGGTCAGAGCCTTTAATGCAACTCCCACCTCAACACTGGGACTGACACATCTCCTTCTAGGAGAGGAAATGGGAGTTGGAAACACGGTCAGGGGTTTAACTAATGCCAAGAAATCTGCATTGTCAGCAACCGAAAACGCAGAGTAAAACATCTAGACACCAATTCTACGAAAAGAAAAAGCTCAGAATGACAACATCCTCAGAAGAGATGCAAACGTCTATCCCTTGATGGAATAGAAGAGGAGGAAGAATGAGACAATGATCTGATGGACAGACAGATGTACAGGAAGGCTAGAATGACAGAAGACCTAAAGCATGAGAAAAACAGCAAGATGGATGAGGGGAATGTGGATGAACATTTTGCAATGATGGAGGCTTCTTTAATCAAATAAATGACATTGGTCGGGCCTACTCACAGTTCCTCCACCTGCTTCATGCGCACAGACACGCTGCACACCTCCTTGGTGACCACAGTCCTGCCACAGGGCAGGGCAAGCAGACACATGCAAGCATTTAAATTAAGAAAAGAAAGGAAAAAGAGGAGTAATGAGGGGTCAGAAACACGAGAGTTAGTTTTTAACAGATGTCTCATTTAAGCTGCAGGAAGAATAAAGATGCAAAGATCTAAAGAGGCTTTGTGTTAAAAAGAAATGATTTTGTTGGAATGCAAGTTGTAAGGTTGAAAATTACAAATAAATGTTCACATTAGGGCCATCAATCAATTAAAATTATGAATTAATATTTCTTAATATTTTTTGTGGAAACTGATACTTGTTTTTCAGGAAACATTTTTCTTTGATGAACAAAGTTCAAAAGAACAAATGTGAAACAAATCTTTTGTAACATTATAAATGTATTTACTGTCACTTTCGATCAATTTAATGAATCCTTGCTGAATAAAAATAATAATTTATTTTCTTTCTGACCTCAAACTTTTGAGGCATTGATAGCCCGAATGCATATTAAACAAAGTAAGAATTCTGCCCACAATCATTTGATTAGAAAACCAAATGCAGAATGGCTCTTACTGATTCTCAATCTGCTCCTGTCGCAGAGCGATGCTGCCCTGTTCGTTTAGCAGATTCTCGCGAGAGGAAGATTGAGTCGGGTCCAACTTCTTCACGTACGCTGCGGGAACAAAGCCCTGCCTGTCGTTCACTTCCACTTTCCACCAGTCCTGAGAACAAGATATATATTTCTTTCTTTCATGAGTCCAAGCGCTCATCTGGATTCAAACTGGCATGCTAAGTAACACATGTAGCGTGCCCTATTAATCACCTTGTTGGTGCTGTTGAGCAGAGTCAGGATGTCGCCCTTCTTCATGGTGACCTCACGTGGACTCTTCTCCTGGTAGTCGTACAGAGCAAGAACCAGCTCCTTGCCGGTCTCATCATCAGTGGGGGCCACTTGTTGCTGTTGATTTAAAGCAATGAAAAAGGACCAAATTTTCATTGCCATAACATTGAACAAAGGTTTACATGTTATTTTCCTTTGGGCAATGTAGAAGTGTTGTTATGTGATCTTACTCTGCAGGCCTCAGCTTGTTCTTTTAAGGCCTGGATGCTGCTGCCATATGCACTCAGATCAGACACCAGTGCCTCGTGCTTCTTCAGCAGAGCCTGTAAATGATAACACTGACATGTTAGAGCCATCCAGTTTTTTTTTTTATACAAAACTGCAATTTAAGATGCCACAAAAGTACTTTAAACATCTTATGATGTATGAAGGATGCTATATGAAACGATCACCAAGACCACCAGAAAACCACTGAATTATTTTCTTACCTTACATTGCATTTTTCGCTCAAATATTCGTTTCTAATTAGTTGCATTCTAGATCCAGCCCTCCTCCTTGTTTACCTCTGCAGAATCTTCATCCTTGCCATAGTCAGTGCTTCCTACAATGGGCTCCTTCTCTCTCATCCAAGACTCAGCCTCATTGGCATCAGCAAAGTACTGCTGAGCCTGAAGGGAGTCCTCCAGATCCTGTCTACGCTGGGCTGCTTTTCCCTTCAGTCCATCCCAACGGTTGTGCAGCTCTTGCAACTTAGCTTTCACATCCTCTCCTGCGAAGTGACCTGAAACGGGGAAAAATATTTCAAATTTATTGTTTCTTCTTTGAATAATAGCTAAAGATGTTCTGAACTGATGCCTAATAGAAAGTCAGTGTCTTATGAAAGTCATAGAATTAAATCCTACCCTCTTCAATCATGGCCTCCCCCTTCTGAGTAACAGCCTTGATTCGGGGTTCATGGCCAGAGATTTCCGCCTGCAGAGCCTGGTGTTTCTTCAGAAGGTTCTGGACTCCAATAAGGTCTTTTCCTGAGAGAGAATGAGAAAATCATTGTTTTAAGAATATAAACATTTTATAGTCATTTCACATTTAATTTCATGTAATATAACCACACTAACCCCTGTTGGTGGAGGAAGCAATGGGTTCCTTCTCTCGGATCCAGGTCTCCTCATCTTCTACGTCCCTAAAAAGTTGCTGAAGGCGCAGAGAGTCTGACAGCTTTTGTTTGCGGGCGGCCATTGGCTCCTTTAGGGCCTCGTAGCGTGTCACCAGAGCGTCTTGTTTTTTGCAGATGTTATCAGCATCAAAATGACCAGCCTCCTGGAACTGCCGGGCCTGAATAGTAATGCCATCAATGCGGTCCTGTCAAAAGGAGAGAAACAAGCTATATAAGTTAAGATGAAGGATGTTCAGATGTTTAAAAAAATTTTCCAATTGCACAGAATCATAGAAGAAACAGTGTAAATATCCAATATCAGTTACTTTGAATATCATTCAGACATTGTTACCTGGTGGGCAGCCACATCAGCCTCCAGCAGAGCATGTTTTTTCTGAAGGTTCTGGACACTGGTCAGGTCTTTGCCAAAGTCATCTGAGGCTAAGTGTCCCTCCACCTCATATAGCCACAGCTCGATGTCCTCTACATTACGATTGAACTGCTGCTGCTGATTCGCTTCACGCAACTTAATCCCTGAAAGAGTCATTTATGTGATATCACTGAAAATCTGCCTTTTGTTTAATATATACCACTAAAAAAAAATCAGATAAACAGTTTTTAACTACGGTCTCTTCCTGTGAAATAGGCAGCACTATAACACTGTGCCATTTTACATTTACATTTAGCAGACACTTTTATCCAAAGCGACTTACAAATGAGGACAATAAAAGCAGTCAAAACTAACAAAAGAGCAACAATATATAAGTGCAGTCTCGGTTAGCCTAACGCAGTACACATAGCAAGGTATATACACACACACATATACACACAAAGAAAAACAAGTAGATAGAATAGAAAAAATAGAAAACTAGTGTTTTTAAAAAAAAAATTTGAGAAAAAAAATTTTTTTTTGAGAAAAAACAAACTTGAAAAAGATGTTTTTGTTCTTTCTCAAATCAAGCCTTTCAAAAACATGCGTTCTACTGTAGATTCCGAGTGGAATTTCTAACATAATTCAGAACCGCTCCTAACTGGAATCAGATCCTGGATAAACTGGAGTCCCTTTTCAAGTATTTATGTTGCTGTTTTCTCTCAAGCTCTGACAAGCGTCATATGAGTCAGTAAAAAAAAAAAGGGGTTCGAGTCATAGTATTACCAGTGATTCAGCACTTCTGTCAGCAATAAATTGAAGGGAGGAAAGTGCTTGCGAGGCTGAAATGAAAGACGTTTCAGGGTGCTAATCTCCACTTACTGCATCTCTGCGAGTGGCCACATCTTCTTTGGCGTAGTGATTGTTCTGGATCAGTTTGGTGGCAAATTCATCCAGGGCCTGTATATTTCAGTAGAGAATTAAAAGGAAACGGAGTAAGATTTGTAAAACTGATTATTCAAGGCCTTGAATTTTACATCATGTGATTTCTTACAGTGATCTTCTCTTCCTGGGCACTGAGGGATTTCTCAAAATCTTCATGTTTCTTCAGAAGAGCTTCAACGCTATCCAGAGAGTCACCCAAATCTTCATTCAGCAGGAAAGCCTTTGAAAAAGACAGTTTGAAATGTTTAAATCTTTGCTCTCAGTTGTAAACAAAATTAAAGGGTCCCACATTTAAGAGAAAGTCTTTAGGCTGTTTCTCACAATATAAGAAGTCTAGATGAATTTTTACCTCTTGCTTGCTCATCCAGTTGTCGACCTGCTCAGTGTCTCTGTAAAAGAGCTGCAGGTCCATGCACTGCTCATACTGCTGCCTGCGTAGCTCCCACAGCTCCAGAAGAGACACTTTCTCTTCAGACAGGATGCCCAGCTACACCAACAAACACAAAATGAGGGTCATTCAGATGCTCACTTTAGAATTAAAAATGCATCAATGATAAGTTTGAAAATAGCCTACAAAGATACAAAGGTCAGACACCTTTTCCTTGACTTCCTCAGAAGCATAATGTCCAGTGTTCAGCAGAGCCTGCCCAGCCTCATCAGTAGATTTGAAACTGTCCTCATGAGCATCAATCTCACCCTGGTAAAACATTATGGGCATTATGGTCTTTCAGTCTCAAGCATCCTATGTAGAGCAATAATATAAGTGCAATGCAAAATCAGCAAACCACAGTTTTGAAAGAAAGGTTATAGATCCTTTATTTACTATCCAAACCCATGTTGCTCTACTTGTTTAGATTTTAAAATTTCAATACCTTATGCTCCTGGTGGCGGTCAAGCAGGGCCTCAGCTCCGGCCACATCATTGGCCAACTCATCTGCGTTTATCAGAGCCTTCATCTCTGTCACCCAGCTGGTCAGGTCACGGAAATCTGCAGTGAAGCGCTGCAGCCTAGGAGCAAGACAGCAACCATGAGATCACAAGCTAGCACTCTGTAAACTTAACTTAAAATCTCATCAACCAATCAATTTGTAGCAGTGATCAAAAGCAAAAAGGCGTGTCTTAACCTACCTGTAGGAGTCATTGAGCCGAGCATGTCGCTCAGCTGCCAGGGTACGGATCTGCTCCCAGTTGGTAATGAGTTCGTCTCTTTTCAGGTGGATCTGAGAGGCATTCTGGGGGTGTGTCTGCTGCAGACGGTCCGCCTCACCGCCAAGAGTGTTTACCTGAAGACAGAAGAAAATGTCTATATCAAATATATTTAATGACTCTACAATGCTTGCACATTCTGTTGTACATCTCTGCATCAAATTAAATGTGCATAAATAAAACAATGAGAGAATAAATGTATAAATGTGATGGGCAGGTCTGTTTTGTGGGATATAAAAAGAGAGTTTGTGGACATGCTGAGACTGACCTTGTCCTCCAAGGCCGCCAAGTCTCTTTCCAGCCCCTCATGTTTCCGGAGCAGGGTTTGAACGCTGGCAAGGTCACGACCAAAATCATCAGATGCCATCAGCTGCTCCTTCTCCTTAATCCAACTGATTGTCTCATCCACATCCCTGTAGGTCAGAACAGAAAATTTCAGTAATTAAAAACTTTCAAACTTTCAAAAATGTAAATTACATTTACATTTACATTTAGTCATTTAGCAGACGCTTTTATCCAAAGCGACTTACAAATGAGGACAATAAAAGCAGTCAAAACTAACAAAAGAGCAACAATATATAAGTGCAAATGACAAGTCTCGGTTAGCCTAACGCAGTACACGTAGCAAGGTGTATATAAATATATATATATACACCTTCACACACACTCACTCACTCACTCACTCACTCACTCACTCACTCACACACTCACTCACTCACTCACTCACTCACTCACTCACTCACACACACACACACTTTCACACACACTCACTCTCTCACTCACACACACACTCTCTCACTTACTCACTCACACAC
>NW_015627892.1:385920-394881 GCF_001515625.1 Sinocyclocheilus rhinocerous | reverse complement strand
CCCTTCAGCCTCTGCCAGGCAGCGTTCACCTCCTCCTGCTTCTTCAGGATGAGCTCAGCCTCAGGATGGTTCTCTTGGGTTAGCTTACCGGCTGCCTGGTTCACCTCGTTCACACGCTCCTCGTGGGCTGCCAGGTCTGTCTGGAACTCTTCAAACTTCTTCTGCAGAACCTCCACATGCTCCAGGTCCTGGCCAAGCTCCTCTGAGGTGGCAATAGCTTCCTGCAATAAAATATTGTCAGTGTGTCTTCAAATATATTAGGTGAAATTATTTTTCAGCATTGACCAAACATTTATACAGCGCAATAAATGATGTCTACTGTGGTTTCTCACCTTGTCACTGATCCAGTCCAGGGCATCCTCACACTCACGGAGGTATTGCACCAATTTCTGGGCCTGCAGGAGACGCACTCCCTTCTCTTTAGTCTTCTGCAGCAGCAGGGTTTATTCAACGAAGTCAAACGGCACAAATAAATCAATGTATGGGAAACTGGTAATGTATATCGAAATATCGGAAATGTGTTTAAAAATCATATCACCGTTATTGAAAAAAATTATATCGCGATACATATTGATATTGAATTATTGTCCAGCCCTACAAGAAACTACCAAAAACATGCACCTTGTTGAAGGGGACACATGACAAATGAAAACAATGTGTTCTAAAATCAGTTCAAAATATCAAACATGTTTGATATCCTCCAACTGGATGCAATCAAAGTCTGAAGCTAAAAAAAATGTCTGTGCCCATTATACACTAGGCCTATATGATGATTTTCTGTGAAATCTTTCAACGCCGACTGCCTAAAATCTTCAGATTAGCGATGACTTCCGACAACTATAGCGATGATTCATCCCAACTGTAAATTGGGGCAAAAATCTGTGCAAAAGTCATGTAGTGTATTGACTATATACAAGACTATATATGGTTTAATATTTGACAGAAACTGTAAAAATTTTCCCTTTTTAAAAACATTCATTAAAAAGCTTTCTTTATAAAATCTTTAAGCTTAATTCAATTCCCACATATTTCTCTGGGTTTATTCAACAATAGCCTTGCTGTGTGACTGCATGTGGATTTTGTCTGACAATCACATGCTAAGATCATTCATGGCCCTTGTGCTCCATTTGCTGAAGCGAATCCATCGTAGGATGCATTTGGAAAGGGTTCAGGATAATCCAAGGTCAGGAAGACTAACAAAACAGCACTTTTAACAATGTGAAGAGTGGCCAGACTATGGAGTCATCCATGTAATGCACTGTCAGCCTGGATCAATACAGCCTTTTGTTATGCTGGCCAGAACTGCCATCTTTCCACTATAACCCCCCCCATGTAGAAGAAATAAAGAAAATAAAGGGGAAGATGGTGGAATGGGAGGAAAGAGAAGATGGCGATCATTATGCTAAAAATGAAAGAGACAGAAACGGTAATGCCTTATGAAGTCTCAAGGAGAAGATTGATAATTCACTGTAGGAGACCAGCCCTATTTACAAAACATCCCCTTGATATAATGACAGAAGGATGGAAAAGAGAAAGCAGATAAGGAAGTGATTAGCTAATGGCTGATCCATTAGTTAGGTCCTTGGCTCAATCATAACCTCTTAAAAAGCATAAAACACATCCAGATGAGAAATGTGACGAACAAACGATGATCTAATGCACAGCTTGTGCTCTACTGTGAATATGTCCTGTTTTTGTCCAGATCAGCTGGACGCATACTGCCCTTCCCCCCATCCTGCCTCTCCCAGAACTATCCCGTCTCAATGTCCGCTTAGATCAGACAAGAGATTACGACCAGCTCAGCATAGTTTTACTCTGACAGCTCTGTGAGGATAGATGTCATGATGACCACGGATCTCCACTGTTAAATTAAGCCGGTAAATGTGCATTGGAATAAATGCAATAGGCCACACCCATGCACAGATCAAAAGTCAGCAGACGTCACCCCAAGATGAGTCTTTAATAAACGTGAATTCTTAGTATCTAAGTTGTGGTGCATTTCAAAATGCTTAAGCATGAAATAAGAGAGTTGCAAATTAAAATGCCCCCCCAAAAAATGTAATAAAACTCACCAGAATATAAAGCTACGTATTCACGCGAGTCTCACTGCAGTCCAGCTGTAGCAACAGATAGCACCTCTAAATGCGACTGCGTACTAGTGATAACACAAGCTCACACGTTCTTCTCCCTCCCTGTTCCTCTCTATCATTTGTCTTAGTCTGTTGCTTCTGAATCCAAATGAACACGGCAGTCCAGCGGCACTCAGGAATGTTCCCCTCTCTTTCCCACACGCTCATTCATTGAGCAGAGCGCTTCAGTAACTGCCTCTCACATTCCCAACACATGATGACACAGGCAAAGTCCAACCTCCCGCCCTGCTGCAATACAGTGGCTATTTATGATTTATGAACAGGCAACCATTACAAGAGCTTTACGATATGACATGCTGAAAACCATTTTATGTTCTTGAGGTTTGTGTAATTAACAAAAAAAAAAACACACTCAGTAAAACCAACCATCTTTGTTATAGTTAAACTATAACCCTTGTGGCCAAAAACCACAAACGGTAGAAGTAGTCAACAGAATAAAAATAAATAAATAAATAATAATAATCATAATAATCCAATAAAATAATAACCCATTAAAGGTTTGGGGTCAGCAAGAATTTTTTAAAGAAATTAATACTTTTATTTTGCAATGATGCATTAAATTGATCAAAAGTGACAGTTCTTTTTGTCAAGACATTTCTTTACAAAAATATCTATTCGAAAATATTACTTGACCAGAATTTCATATCAGTAAATCCCTAACCAATTGTTTGCCAGTCAGAACCTTCAGAGGTACATTCATATAATTCATTCATTCATATATCCCTTAGCACTCTTTTAAAACCTCCCAGCTTTTCCACACTGTTTTCACTCAAAACTAAACTACTCTGCGTTAGGCCTGTCGCAATAATCAATATATCGACTTATCGCGCAATATATGCACATGACCTCAATAATTTTTGGTGACGCAATATATCGCCCATTATATTTACTTAAAAATGAATGTCACCGTGTTTTTTACATTCCACTTGCGCCTGTGTCTTTTGAAGCTTCTCGTACATAAAATGGTTTAGTCAGGAGGTGGTAGTTCAAATTTTAAAAAATGCTTCTACAAAAAACGTTTCATCTGAAGATATGGTCTTGTTTAGGTATCTGTGCCTCTGTGCATACGGACATCTGACTTCTAAGTAGTGATTGTGTTTTCCAGCAATAGTGTGCACCCTTAATTTACAGAGAAAAGAAGGTCAGGGATAAGTCTGTAGATGGAAAATCTCCATACAAGTTCTTTGTGCATTTTTCTTTTTTTCTACTTGTTACTTTGCACTTTTTGTTAGAAAATGTTTATTTACTATTTATTCAATTTTTTAAGGTATCTAATATTTTGATACTTAATTTCCATGATCTAAATATTCTTAAAAATAAAAAGTTTGTTGTCATTTGGAAGTGTGTAGGCTGTCTTGCATTATTATGCCGTTACATTATGATTATATATTCAGTGGCATAAAATGACAATAATATCGCTTATCGCAATTATTTCTGGGGCAATATATCGCACAACAAAAAGTTGTTATCGTGACAGGCCTACTCTGCGTGCTGTGCGCACGCGACACTGTTACTTAAAACTGTGCTTTATGCTGCACAGTATTTATTTATCGCGAGTTGTTCAAATCGCAGTAATCTAATACGGTTTTAATGATAATTAAAAGATGAAACGGTAATACTAACCGTGGGGAATTTTATCATGATTTATCGTCAAACCGGTAATCGTTACATCTCTACAGCCTACAAGATCCTTTTAGGTTTTAGGATATTCCCACTCCAACTAGACAATCAGGACTCTCTAATAGCGTCAAGGCTCCTATTCCCGCTCCGTCCTGATAATAAGGTTGTCCTGATAGACATTCTTAAGATTCTCTTGCAGAAGAGCTGGGATATTAATAACCACAAGCCTGAAGGTGACACATATTTTTAAAGCAGTTTTCGGAAGACAGTGACAACTGAGTGAAACAGAACCATTAACCAGGCAAAACTAGAACAAGTGAGTCAATTATGATGTTACATTGCTAAGAAGACTACATTCTTATCAGATCACGAGGTGACATGAAAAATGAAGTGATGCAATAAAGACCAATTTCCTCAAGCATTCATTTTTCATAACGTGGATCCCATACTCTAAACATCAGTGTTCAGCACGAGTGAAGCACTTATCATTAAATGCACTCCCACTATCAAGCTGGGAATACTGAGAACTCTGTGAGGTCACATTGAACGCCTGGAAGTTTCCATGGCAACACATCTGTATCCGAGAGGCGCTGACGTCTGAACGGGAGGATGCAGGCCTAAGGAATTTAGAGGAAACGAGTGGGCTGTCTCCAAGGATTTACCTTGGCTAATAGTAGCTGTTTGATGAGACCAAAAAGCTGAAATAATAGCGATAGAGATACAGATAAAAGCACCTATATTATTTAAGCCCTTACACTTAAAGAATTGGCAAAAATGAAAATTAGCTGAAAATGTCCCAGGGCTCGAAATTGCGACCGTTTTGGTCGCATATGCTCCGGAAATGTAATCTGTGCGACCCCAAAATATATTTGGGAGCATTTGTGCGAGTGCACATAATTGTTGAAGTGCGACCTTTCTTCATTTCTCTGCTAAACGTTCGCGAATTACTACACAGTATGTGCCTGCTGTGAGTCGATACGGAGACCGCTCCACCATTCTATTCCAACGTTACAGAACCAATTAAGCTTCATCTTTACATTCTTAACTTTAACGCGCATTTTAGATTAGTTATATTAGCCGTCAATCACGCCCTTTCGCTGCACTCCGTTGTCACGTGACAGGGAGCTAACTCGGAACCGACCGGTTTTTGTTTTATTTCAGCCGATCTCTGTTCTGGACTTGCACAAACTGCATTGAAATCATTTTCCAAAATGTCATTTGTGTGGAAATATTACGAAGTCTGTAAACGCCCGTTAACAGAGGCCAGAGACACTGAAGACGGATGCAAAGAAAAGAAAATACTGTAGCAGGCAGAACAAGCTTGTTTGGAAGAAATCATCTTTGTTTGGATCATGATTAAAATGCTGTGGTTGTCTCTAATTTGATCAGAATCAGCTTACTCGCTTCTAAAACATTAGCAATCGGAATGAAAGATTGATGCATCACTAACAAGAAATGACGGGCCAAGTGTGTGGCAAAGAATTCAGGATCAGGTTAAATTGTTTAAGCTTTTAATCATCGGGATGTTGCCAGCCCTTCCGCTCAATTGGTAGTTGTGATGCTCCATAATATTCAGTGGGTGCTCCTAAATTTTTGTTGGTGCTCCTAACTTCTTGAAGTTGGGAGCACCAGTTCTACCAAGTAAAAAATTTAATTTCGACCCGTGTCCTCATCGTCAGGCAATCCAAAATGTAGACAAGTTTGTCTTTATTGGAACAGATTTAGCATTACATCACTTTCTCACAAAGAGGTCCTCTGCAGTGAATGGGTGCCGTCAGAATGAGAGTTCAAACAGCTGATAAAAACATCACAATAATCCACAAATAATCAACACGACTGCAGTCCATCAATTAACATCTTGTGAAGTGAAAAGCGGTGTGTTTGTAAGAAATACATGTCTTATATTTTAACGTTAACCATTGCTTCTTGGGAAATTACCAGTCCATAATCCATAATAATGCTTCCTCCAGTGAAAAAGCGGTTAGCCTCTCTTATCAAAATCCACCAACATATTTGATTAAAACTGTTGTGGACTGTTTTCACTTGTAAACAGTGCTTGATCTGTGCATATTTATGGATGGGGGACTCGTATTTTATCCGGATGCAGTGGTTTGAAGTAAAAAAATATCTTAATGATTTTTGATTTATTTTTATACAAACATGCAGCTTTTAGATTTACAAGGCACAGATTTGAGAAGAAATTCAGCATTACATCACTTGCTCACCATGTGAATGGGTGCCGTTTGGACATTTGGACCCATTCACATGGTGAGCAATGATGTAATGCTGAATTTCTTCAAATCTGTTCTGATGAAGAAACAAACTCATCTAAATCTTGAATGACTGGAAGGCAAGTAAATTTTCATGTTTGAGTCGACAATACCTTTAAAGTAGGGGTGGAACGGTTCAACTTACTCACGGTTCGGTTTGTATCACGGTTTTAGAGTCACCGTTTCAGTACCGGCTATGTCTGCTATAGGATACTTACCAAGACGGACATTTTGACACAATTTTAGTGTGAATTTGTCCATTTAATCACAATACTTCAGAGAGAGCTTAATATCTCCGCGCGTTCTGAGGCGCGGGTTTGCGCGCTTCGAATGAGCTCACGCAAAAATCTTCTCACTGCGCACGCGAGCTTGCGTCCTCTGGCTCTTAAATGTTAAAACTGGCAAAGCTTACATGAGCTTAGTTTAAACACAGATATCAACGTGTGCTGTTCAGGTCTCAACTGTGCACGCGTGCTATCAGCACCCGGGTGATGACGCATCCATCAACAGAAACATACATTAGCCGAACCCTGTTTGTTTTACGTGTTATTTATAGCAAACCATATTACAGATGCATTGTCAGATTTAAGTTGAACCATGGTCCTAGTGCGTGCTGAACCGCGTGTGGAGAACCGCACGGTTCGATTTTTTTCTGCGAACCGTTCCACTCCTACTTTAAAGCATATCCTGTTAATGACTACTTTACTGATTAAGAGTTGAAAGCTAAATGACCCCCGAGAATGACAATGCACAGAAATTGTGTCCATCTTAAAACATGCAATATTTATGATTATAGTGAGCTGCAGGGAAAAAAGGTTCTCCCATCACAGCTGCCAGGGATTAAAACATCACACGCAGGCCGATTTTATGAGACTTAATCCATGGCAGCATATCAACTAAGCTACATCATGCAGAACACACCCACACAAACCATGCAACAAACACACAAAACCTGAAATTAATTAGCATTTCCATGCATTAGGTTATATATAAAAAAGCATCCACAGACCTCAAAAATGCATAATATCCTGTTATCCTCCTGTCATATATCCTATCACTTACGTTCAGCTCAGGTATGTGCGATGATGTTTCTTAAGATGATGATGAGTGCATGAGTACGCAGAAAACAAAACCCCTCTCTGACTGCATTTGTCTAACCATCTCCTCTCCCTCTCGCTGCAGTGCAGACAAAAGCATCAGCGCTGCAGTGACGGGCCTGTGTGGGGCGACAGCCAAGGTAGAGCACAGCCCATGCATCTCTCTTTTCGAGAGAAAAAGGAGAAAAACACTTCACACAGAGGTTTCTTCCTACCTACATTGACAATGTAAACACTTTCAGTTTTTCTTATTGCTACTACACAGCAAACCAGGGCAGAGACACACACAATCTCACATATTTTACCTTCAGTTTGGGTTTAAGAAACTTGGTCATGGTAACAGGTGTCTCGTGGGTGGCTACAAGGCGTAATGTAAATCAACATTGAGATTGGTTAATAAAAACAGAATTGGGACAAATGCACATAAACTAGGGCTGCACGATTTATAGTATTTTAATCATGATTTCTGCTCCTCCTTAATCAATATTGATCATCTGCGATACTGGCCAGCTGGATATATTTGCTAAAAAATTATACCGATCTCCACTTATGAAATTCTGCTCAAATGGAAGTGCTATACAGCCAGTCTGTGTTCCATTAAGAGGCTGAAGAGCCATTTGCTGCAAACCTACAAATGACAAACTGTATAATTGATGTATATGATAAATATAATAATTTAGAAAAATTAGGTTAAAATGTTGTGTATAAGTTGACATTCTCTTAAATTTTGTGCAATAATTCTGAACAAATGTAAAAAACGGGGAAAAAAAATCTCAAATAAGAACAGTCATGATGATTAAAGACCACAATTATAATTTTTGAGCAAAATAATTGTGATTATCAGTTCAACCATTATTGTGCAGCCCTAACATAAACCATTTAATACAATCAAGGCCTGGCTAAATTCAGGCCTTTTTGATCCAAGGTAGAGCATGCAGTATTATATCAGCTCATGCAATGACCAACACAGACCACAGGAAAGAGACCATCTGGATGTATGTCAAAGTGACAGTGTAGACGCGAATGCAAAAAAAGGGTGTCCCTTAGAGCCTGGTAAATAAAGTAGACCACTTCAGGTTTGTGTTACACCAGGATGCAATGTGAAACCAGAACAAACAATGGCACAACACACAGCCTTTGGCCTGTTTTCTATCAGCCTTACAAGACATCATCCTAAGGCAACAGTGAGCGGTATCTGAATAATATTTGTGTCATTATGGATGGACACAGAGCTGCTATGAATTCAATAATCAAGTGTTTTTCCAGTGACACCCTAATGACCTGCACAAATCATTTCTATTTGTTATGAGTAAATAGAAGAATTTCACGTCAGGATTGGTGCAACAGCTTGAATCAAGAAGATTTCTAAAATATGGTAGTTTTAAACAACTATTTGCCTTATTTATATCCAAAAACTGAATGCGAATATAAACAAAGTATAGGACCCTGACACTTGGGAGGGATCAACTAAAATAGTTACACAGCTGCACAAAAGCAACATGTCCCAAAGGAAACCCCCACCCACCCTTACGAAGACCCTGCATGTTATGAGTTAGGCTATGAGACAGGAGACCACACCCTTTGAAAGATTCTCAACAATTTCAGCATGCATGCC
Source organism: Sinocyclocheilus rhinocerous (assembly GCF_001515625.1). Lineage (NCBI taxonomy): Eukaryota > Metazoa > Chordata > Actinopteri > Cypriniformes > Cyprinidae > Sinocyclocheilus > Sinocyclocheilus rhinocerous. Next base: position 386,129 of record NW_015627892.1, on the reverse strand, counting down.
GTCAGCTTTTGAGGAAACAGGACGAAGAGAACAACATCAATGTATTTGTTTCTGAAACACACTAGACCAGTGCTTCTCAAAGTCCGGACTCCGGTCCGGATCTGGACCCGGAGGGAATTCAATCCGGACCCGCCTCCATTTCGTATTTCAAGAGCACTAATTATATTTCCTACTTTGATAAACACGTTAAACTTGAAAAATCGTTTTTT
>NW_015627892.1:385046-385323 GCF_001515625.1 Sinocyclocheilus rhinocerous | reverse complement strand
TCATTTTTTTATTTTTTTTTTTTGGAGATGGTCCGAAATGAAAGCGAAGGCAAGATATTGAAACTTTTCCTTCATGACATTTGCTGTCATGACATCCAGTGATCGTATGATGTTTGACATGATCGGGCGACATTTCACCGCTAATATGAGTTTTTTTTATTTTTTATCACTTAAGGCTTGCTCACACCGGGACGAATATCGCGCGCGATTATCGCCGACGTTTAACGCCTCGTGACTAAACAAAGGGCGCCAATGTGAGTGTGCACACCGACGCGCA
>NW_015627892.1:360339-384900 GCF_001515625.1 Sinocyclocheilus rhinocerous | reverse complement strand
AAACGCGAGGCGTAAAAGCATCATTTTTTTAAAAACGCCTCGGGCTCATTTTTTTGGTTTGACGCGCCGCGTTAAAAACTGGCCGACCAATCAGATTGGCGCTTTTGTTCACGTGCCTGCAGCTGCTGGAGTTACAGTAAAACACGACTTGGTGGCGCTCAAGCACAAAACGGTCTTGCCGAGCACACATTGATACCTAACGACAAAGAGGAAGTAAGAAGACCAAGAAGATGCATCGAGGCAAGATGAATGTAGAGCTGCTGGTCTCATTGGTGTCTGAACACAAAGGGCTTTATGACAAACGCGACAGCGACTACAAAAATCTCGATAAGAGGGAGTTGTTATGGAGAGGAATTGCAGATCAAATAGGATTCGATGTGTACCGGGGTATTTCTGTTTTTCATTAAGCGCCATCTAATGTCAGGGAGTGAATCTGCACGTTCACTCGGCTCATCACCTGTGAAAATCGCTTGGGTATGAACACAAAAGACGCATCGAAAAACGTCTGCGATAAGCGCGCGTGATAATCGTCCCAGTGTGTACGAGGCTTTAGATTATGGCCATTTGACTTTTAGCAGTGTCCAGTGTTTCCCATACATTGAGTTATTTGTGGCGGCCTGTCAATATTAAAACTGACTGCCACAAATAGATTTTCCAAAAGGTTTATACTTCGTTGAATAAACTGAGCACTGTTGGTGTCTGAACACAAAGGGCTTTATGACAAACGTGACAGCGACTACAAAAATCTCGATAAGAGGGAGTTGTTATGGAGAGAAATTGCAGATCAAATAGGATTCGATGTGTACCAGGGTATTTCTGTTTTTCATTAAGCGCCATCTAATGTCAGGGAGTGAATCTGCACGTTCACTCGGCTCATCACCTGTGAAAATCGCTTGGGTATGAACACAAAAGACGCATCGAAAAACGTCTGCGATAAGCGCGCGTGATAATCGTCCCAGTGTGTACGAGGCTTTAGATTATGGCCATTTGACTTTTAGCAGTGTCCAGTGATTCCCATACATTGAGTTATTTGTGGCGGCCTGTCAATATTAAAACTGACTGCCACAAATAGATTTTCCAAAAGGTTTATACTTCGTGGAATAAACTGAGCACTGCACATTTCAGAATTAAAATGCAGCGCGGGTGTTTTTATATGAATGTATCTTTGAAAAGAACCGACCGTCTTCAGAAAAGCTTTGATGTCATATTAATTTCGTCTTTCCTGTAATGCCTGATAAAAGTAGCGCTTATTTGATTACAGGTGTTACCGTGGAAACCGCTATATTTCCCGCTCCAACAGCGCCTCTGCTGGCAGAGAATGAATTTGCATTTGCAAGTTTGTGGGAAACACTGGTGTCTGTCAACAAGCATAAACAAAAAACATGCTTCAGAACTGTTTTGATAAGGTGCTTAAGTTTTGAGCCATGTATTATTACTATGAATTAGGCTACTACTACTACTACTACTATTGCCATCTTGTGCCCTGCAATAATCATTTACTCAAACTCGCTTTTATGAGATAAAGGGAGATTTTCCTTGCGCTTTGGACTTTGAACCCTGGTTAACAAGCAGATCTGCTGCGAGTTCGTGCAGCGCTGTCAGAATACATGCAATGTGTGCGTGTATTAGAAAACATAATGCTCTGCAGTTTATTTACTAACTGTTTAAGGCCATTTCACGATTTCAATCATCATACAGTAACCAGCAACAATCACCCCTTCCTCTTCTCATTGAAGACATGCGATGCAGTCCTAAACAGTCTCTCGCTGTCGGTGCTTGTAATGATTTTTGTGTCTTTCTCGGACAGTTTTAAATGCTTCCACACTGCTGACGTGTGCTGCATTATACAGAGTACGTGCCTCTCACTCTTCGCTGGTTGCTATTTGATCGCATCATATCATTGTTCGGTACAATTTATTCAGTCTTTTCACTTATTCGGCCGAATAATTTCGGTTGCGGAACATTCGGTGCATCCCTAGCTACCACTACTACTACTACTACTATTACCATCTTGTGCCCTGCAATAATCATTTACTCAAACTCTCTTTTATGAGATAAAGGGAAAAAAAGAGTTCTGGTCCGGACCTTTGACACTGATGAAAATTCAGATTTGGACCTTTGAATGTAGATTTGGAGAACGCCTGCACTAGAATGACACCCCTCTTGGTCATCACTCATTACCTTCTGTAGTCATACATGCCAGGTTAACCAATTGTTCCGGTCCGGACCTTTGACACTGATGAAAATTCAGATTTGGACCTTTGAATGTAGACTTTGAGAACCCCTGCACTAGACTGGCTGTTATACAGAGACCAACAAAAGTGTTAAATTCCAGATGCTGATATGACAGGCGGTGCAAGGTTATTTCATAATGTGCAATTGCACAGAGGCACCAGATCTGAAAATAGGCCTCAAATGCTGATTAAGGGCAACTAAAAACTTAACTGGAAAAGTCATATTATTAGAGATTGGCCGATATAGCTTTTATGTCTGATACAGATTAGTTTCTTTGTCTGATTTTAAAAACATAACATTTTATTTAACATTCAGAACATTTTAACCACCGTTTTATTTCTGCTTTTTAGCACAAATAACAATTACACCATTTAAAACATTTAATTAAAAAAGTATTTTATGAACATAATATCATATATGACTACTGGTGTTATTTATACTATTAAAGTTACACAAAATTATTTTGCAATCTAAATGGTTGCACATTTATAATCATCTTTGGTGCCAATTAGTAATAATTATTCAGGACTAAATTTAATTAAAAATTAATTGTATTTGTTTTAGCAATTCATTTATTCCTTTATTTTCCTATTACTACATTTATTTATTTATTATTTTTGCAGGTTTGGTCCTCCATATATTATCAGCAAATCTGATTTTAATATCAATAAAAAAATACATGGATCAAACCAATTATCTGTCTGTCTCTAAATATTATAATGAATAAGGGGCCCAGTATAAATATTGCAGTTTATAAGCAATGCATGTTAATGTCTGAACACAAAAACATTCATCTTTTTGACTTCAGGAGCTTTTTTTATATGCTCAGCAGGGCTGTTGGCATGTCAGCAGTTGGCGTGCATATTAAGTCACTGATTCACCCAAGTCTATGGGTTCAAAAAGCATTGGTGCAAATCATGGTCAAACAATCGTTTCAAACACTTTGCATAAGCCAGAAAACAATGGAGTACAGAATATAATTTGTGACAACATAACACACACTATCCATTACTTTGCTCTGTTATATCCATTCACACAGTTTAGCCAGTGCAATTTAATTTAAATAAAGTAATTATGACCTGCCTTCAAAGAGTTTATACAGCATATTTTATTTTAATAACAGTACTAAACTAAACACTGTTATTACCAGAGGTTTGCAGCATTCACACATTTTATAGGAATAAACCATTATCTAGCCAAAACTCAAATCTATGGTTATGCATGTTTATAATGAACACTGTACATTTAAAAAGACCATCATGAAACAATAAATCCAAGCAAATGCCCAGGGCTCATTTCAGAGCATTAATCCAATGACAGACCTAGAGAGAAACAGGCGCTGGGCGGATCCTCTACAGTCTGAATGTATATGTCTATAAATTCACATTAAGCCAATGAAAATACACAAATTGTGTATTGTGTATCGACAGAACAAGGTACATTGTTGAAACGAATGTAACGTTATTTGTTTGGAAGAACATTTGGAATTGGAGGAGGTTGCTGGTTTATCTGCAAGTAAGTTACAGATGCCTTCCATATAAACCTATCAATATCATTAAGTTAGGTTTGTATTTAATCATTTAAAATGTCCCTACGCAGTCACATAGATTTAAATGAATCTTTCACACTATCCTCTATCCGCGCATGTTTAATTTATAATCTAGCCGTGAATATAGGTTAAAGTTAGCTCCGCAGCTAACGACTCCATTGGGCAGGGCAATGAAAAGCTTGTCTGAAAAACGTATATAATTCATAATATTGGCACAACAATGTAATAACAGGACATGTATAGTACAATGAGAGAAACGTTCTGTTCTGTATATCATTAAACAGATGAAAACGGCCGTTGAAACGCCCAGCACGGCCCTCAGAGCAAACGCGACCTAAACACAAGCATTCCTTTAGTTTTGCACTAAAACGCCCGTGTTTTCTGAGTAAAAGTGCACAACTGTACAACTGAAATGTTGCATAATAGCCTACCTTGATGAAGGATTTGCTCTGTTTTTCTGGGGCTGGGTGGCAACGGGTGGCGACCTCAACGAATGAAATAGCAGCGTAGCGCGAGCGATCGAATGGAACGAGCCGCGCGAGGCAGTGACTTCATGCACTGCAGCAACTAGCCGAGCGCCGACGGAAAATGCCGAAGAGGTCTAGTGCTCCCCATAGTGCTTTTGAGTGTTTTTAAAGTTCTGTGTTCTACACAAAACAAAATAAATATATGTAATATAGTTATTTATATTTCTGTATATAACATAAATAAATGTTGGCTCATTTGATTTTGCAATTTGCTGCTGAAAGTAAATTTTGCATGTTTGATCAATTTAATTCTAAGCGATTGAGGTGTTTTGTTGTTGGATGTAATAATGAACATAGCAGTTGTCATTTACTCCCGACATCTGAGCCGCTGAACTGGCAGTGAATTACATTGTTTCTGGAATGCGCCCCTGATCTACATAAATGCGTCTGTGTTCGCGCGAATTATTCATGATCCAGCCTCATCTACAGAAGAAGCGAGTATAATGTTTTGTAATGAATCTTTGCAAATCGCCTTTCCTAATAATGTGCTAATTAGCCAGTTTCACAATGAATGTGGCTAAAGTAAGCAGTCTCTCTCAATGAATGTGGCTAAAGTAAAGTCTCTCTGAGAGCAGATTGGAAGAGAGGGGCGGGGTCAGCAGATCTAATTAACATATAAAGGAAAATGCTACAAAACCGTTTTGTTACAGATTATCCTGTTCTTCTCAGATTTCCATTAGCAGACAAGCATCATCGCCAATGGATAAAGAATATGGGGAAGGACGCGGAATGGATTCCATCTGAATTTTCCTCCCTGTGCTCCGCTCATTTCACACCGGATTGCTTTGAATCTGAATCAGCGCGTTTACACCCAGACGCGATTCCAACTGTATTTAATTTCACACAATCTAAGGTAAGTCTCTATCTATCATCTATCTATCGTGGACAGACTTAACAAAAATGATTAGAGCCTTCCATACATATATCCATACAGAACTTTCTACAGAAGGGTTAAACAATCAAGTAAATTGTATTATATTTTAAAATGATAAAACTGATTGTGTTTCAGAATCAGATTCTAAAGGACACTGAAAATCTCCCTCCACACCAAGGAGCACCTACTGAATCCACCAACTCCTCCAGATCATCCTGCTGTGACTGTTACAAACGTATGCAGGCCACAGAAAGAAATTACCAGCTGAAATTAGCTGCTGCTCAGCTTCAGATAAAAATAGTATAAAAAGAATCTAGCGGAGGAGTCACAGAAAGCAACGCAATGGCAGAAGCGAGCAATAATTTTGCAGAGTGCAATCAGAACAATGAAACAAAGGGGATCAATACCTGCATCAAGAAGAACTTCTACACCTTCTAATCATTTGGACTGAAACACATTTTGATATTGAGGATTAAATGGAGAAATGGCTTTTCTTTGCACACTGAAGCACACAGCAGTTTTCAAAATACTTTAATACACTTAAGTACATATTATACACTTGATATGTATACAAAATATTCTTACCAATTAAAAAATACATGTACTATTGCATTTCATATAAGCAACTGTGAATACTACTATTTGGATATTTCACATGAGATAAATAAAAGACAAAAAGTGCAAGTATAACTTTAAACAAAAAAGATGAATGATTACAGTAATGTACATGTATAGCACCAATAGACATTTTATTATTGGAATCTGTGCTCTCAGCCTACTGACGACAACAACATAACATCAATCATGACTAAAAATATGCTTTCTGCATTGTTATAATGTAGAAATATTCACATAATGGCCCTGCTATAATTAAAAACAACTTTGGCTGAAAAAGAAAATGATAAATCCTGAGTTTGTCGTCATTTTGTCACTTAAACCAACTCAAATACTAAGCTAATCCAAATTTAAGCAGGTGATTGTGATATTTTAAATGGGATTTTTCACACTCTTACTGTGCTTCATACAACCATCATCATACTGTATATACTGACATTATTTAAACCGACAACATTTAGATAGCACAGTGGGTCAAATCATATACTGTAACTAAAAAGTAAACGGTATGTTTTAAAACCATAAACAAGCAAAAGCTTAAAAAATACATAATATCCAAATTATTGTAATACCTTCATTTTTGCTATGTAAATTAAAGAAAAAAAGGTTTGCAAGAAGATCATATCTAATTCTCTTTATTGCATAACGGCCACCTTGAGAGAGGGCAAAATGAGACAAGAATTTGTCTAGAAGACCACAATTCTCATTCTAGGATGGTTATCTAATACTAAAAAGAGACTTTTCTTGGTACTTACCAGTAACACGTACAATGACCATGTCAAATAAATAATCCTTCAAGAGTAAAATACAAAGCACAGCAAACTCAAGAGGTCATCAGTAGTGACAATTAGATTAATACATGTTAGTCCATGTAAAGGAAGTCTTAAAAGACATCTGAAAGAGTTTTCAGATTGGTGAAGGCGTGCGGAACGAGGACCCAGTGAGAGCAGGATCTCCAAACACATTGACGTAAGAAGATTTTAGGAACTGGACATAGTTCTGGAGGCTTCGGTTTGTGTTGTCGGACTGCTCCAGTCTGTCCTTGACATCTTGTAAACGGCTCTGGTACCTCCGATCAGCCTGTAAGAACGTTTATGGATGAATTTTTGACAAAAATATCTGACAGAAATTCCCATATGGAGAAATTTCACTGACCTCCTCTTTGGCTCGTCGTAACTGGTTCAGTTCAGTTGTTGTTCTGCTCAGTTGAGTCTCTAGGTCGACAATTTTGGACTGTGCAACACGCTCTTTAGAGGCTGCTCGCTCCCTGGTCTGTGTAACCTATCAACAGGGAATCTTCAATGAAAACGAGCAATAGTTTTGCAAGATGAAAATGTAGATTATTGAATCCTTGAGTTTATTAGGATGTAGTGGGACAGACCTGCCGACGTGCATCGTCCAGGGCCTCCTCCAGCTGTCGAGTCAGAATACTGCACTCCCGGGACTTTTCTTCCAGACGCACCTGGTTGCTATGAATTGTTTCTTCACGTTTCGAAATTACCTGGATTAGTTCTCGATTTTGGGAGCTAGCCTCCTCTAGCTTCCTGTTGACAACAGAGGATAGAGCATGTTAAACTGAAACCCAAAAATAAAAACACTATCATTTACTCACCCTCATGTCATTCCAAACATGTATGATTATTTTAAGCAATGCAATATTTAATGCCATGACTTTATGAATTCTGCTCTGATTTAAGATGCTTCTATGCACAAACCCTGTTTAAAAGAATGTTAGGAACCAAACAACATGAACAAAAAAATTTATTTCTTTTTATTAATTTAAACTTTTTATGTTCCACGGAAGAAAGAAATTCATATAGTTTTGGAACGACATGAGAACATTTTGAAAATGTTCTTTTTTTGGGGTGAACTATCCCTTTAAGAAATTAAATTCATTAAAATGAATTCAAGAAAATTCATGAGGGATTAAAGGACAAAGTGACAGACCGTTCAAGGCCCTCTACTTTGTGCTGAAGCTGCTTGTTTTCTTCCTGCAGCAACATGTTCTTGTGTCTCAACATTTCCGCAAGACTTCCCTGTTGCTCCGCCTAAACACAATGCACCAGAACAAATAAAATTCTATCAATAAAAACATAACTTATGTACTAATGGAGATCAGTAAAAATAAATGGCCTTTTACTGTTTGTGTTTGTTACGATCAAACAGCAATATTACACACTAACTAACATTAAAAAAGTGAAATCGCAATCAACCACCCCTTTAATTAGAAAATACAATAAAAATCTCCAATTTGGCCATTTTACCCCACTTATATTAGCCAAGGTTTCTTGCAACAGAAACTTCATCATTTAGATTTACACAATTATTTTCCACCATCTGCTTTAACACTGACCCTTAGAATCAAACAGGCTCCTCTTGCTAATGTACCTTTAATAATGTAAATTTTACAGTCTCTGTTAGGAATGGCTAACCTATTTGCGTATGAAATAAGAAACAACGGCCCTGCCAAGTTGCTGAATACTGAATAGCCATTGATATGGTAAATGAAGGCAGTCACATGCTCATAGTAATGTCGTTAACACTATGAAGAGCTTTTGTATCTTTTCTGTTAAGCCATTTTTGTTGCACCACCAGTAATGTTCTTCCAGTTTTTCTTCATGAAAAAATTGGCTGTGTTTTAATATTAAATGCACACTGTTTTCAAGGGCGTTATACTTCAGTTAACAAACACACCTTGATGCGTAGCTCTGCGAGGGAGGTGCCGAGCTCTGTGTTTCTTCTCTCTTGTAAGCGCTCTTTCTCATGAGCTTCCTGCAACTGGAGTTCGGCATGTCTCAGAGCTTCAGGAAGTGGCTCCAGCTCCGTCAAACGGCCTTGAAGCTGCTTCCTGACCTTCTGGATCTCCTGGTCTAGCTCATATCTTACAGCCTGAGCTTCACTTTCAGCCACCTGCAGACGTGCAGAGTACTCATCTGCTTCAGCACGGGTCTTCCGAACCTATGAATTCAAAGAAACAGAGCAGAGTTTAAAGATGGACAAAATAAATAAATATACACACACACATTCCCAAAACGTACATGTGATGAGAAACTATTTTATGCCAAAATTTGGATATACACAATTGATCAAAACTCTTGCCCAGTAAAAATAATACTATTGTGAAAAATTGTGTAAATTTCAGACCTTATTGAAATTTAAATAACTGTTTTCCATTTTAATATAGTTTATTCCTGTGATGCAAAGCGGAATTTCAGCAGCCATTTCTCCAGTCTTCAGTGTCACACGATCCCTCAGAAATCATTCTATGCTGCTGATTTGGCATTCAAAATGTTCAACTTTTTTCTTATTATTAATGCTGAATATATTACATTTTAAAATATATTAAAATAGAAAACAGTTCAATAATATTTCACAATATTACTGTATTTTTAATCAAATAAATACACTTGGTGAGCATAAGAGACTTCTTTCAAAAACATTTAAAAATCTTAATAAATCCCAACTTTTGAGCAAAGAGTACTATCTGGAATTCATAATCTTAATCAATGAGTAAGTTAGAGAATGATGATCACACCTGGGCTTTATAGCTGTCCACCAAGCTCTCATACTGTTTCACTGAAACTTTGACCTGCTGGACCTCAGACTGGGACAACGTCAACTTCTCTTCCAAGGCAGGCAAAGTGGCCTGTACAATCACAACAAATCAGCTTTCATTTGTATTCATTTACCATATTTTAATATATAGGCATAAGGACCACTGAGGGATTATGGATAAAATGAGATTGGTTATCAATTGTAAAAAAAAAAAAAAAAGCACAAATTGGAGATTTGGACAGTACAGATGCAAACAGACAAACCTTAAGGCTCTGGTTCTCCAGGCGTATAGTAGTGCTCTCTGTATTGAGCTCATGAAGGCGATCTAAAAGGCCGTCTCTATCTGTTCGGGCTTTCTCTTCCTGCCCATGCAACTGTTCCGTAAGGTCTGTAATACGGCTAAAGGAACAAACACAAATGGTTTGCATGGCTCAATTGTAAAAAAAAAAAAAAAAAAAAGCACAAATTGGAGATTTGGACAGTACAGATGCAAACAGACAAACCTTAAGGCTCTGGTTCTCCAGGCGTATAGTAGTGCTCTCTGTATTGAGCTCATGAAGGCGATCTAAAAGGCCGTCTCTATCTGTTCGGGCTTTCTCTTCCTGCCCATGCAACTGTTCCGTAAGGTCTGTAATACGGCTAAAGGAACAAACACAAATGGTTTGCATGGCTTTCTGGGAGGCTCTCTAGGTTTAAATTTTTTCAGAATTATGATTTGCATTATCATACAAAGGACACAAATCACTGCTGACCTGTTCAACAATGTGATCTCCATCTCTAGCTGTCCTTTTTCCTTCATCTCTTTTGTGTGGCGACTGCTCCAGTTCTCTGCGGCTGACACAGCATCTGCCAACTGTGCTTCCTGTGAAGATAATTTTATATTTTTATATCATATACTGTCATAGAAAAATTACACAAAATCTACACTAGCATTCAAAAGTTTGGGGGCTGTGAATTGTTTTTCCTCAAAAAGGCTGCATTTATTTGATTAAAAAAAATAAAGTAAAAACTATGTTATTGTGAAATATTACATTTTAAAATAAGTTTTTTCTATTTGAATATATTTGAAAATGTAATTAATTCCTTAAATAAATAAATCATTCTAATATGCTGATTTGCTGCTCAAGAAACATTTCATATTATTATCAATGTTAAAAACAGTTGTGCAGCTTAATATTTTTTGTGCAACACGTGATTTTTTTTTTCAGGATTTGTTGATTATTAGAAAGTTCAAAAGAACAGAAATTATTTTATAAAAAATAAAAAAAACTTTTGTAATATTATAAACGTCTTTACTGTCACTTACAATCAATTTAATGCATTCTTGCTGAATAAAAGCATTAAGTTAAAAAAAAAAAAAAATCTTACTGTCCCCAAACTTTGAACATTACTGTACATAGTAAACCTTCCATTTCCAGAGTCATGAATGAACCAGAAATTATATCAGTTGCAATTTTTCAACAGCATACTGCTTGAAACATTTATCGTAGCAAACTGTTATTTTAAGAACCTGTGTAAACGTACACATTTAGCTCATTCAACTCACTATCTCCAAGAGCTGGGCACTGAGCTGTCCCACAGTGCCTTCACTGCGCTGTGCCCGCTGTTTCTGTGCCCGCGTGGCTTTTTTCAGGGCCTCCTTATCAGCCTCCACCTGCTGCCTGAGGCCTCGCAACTGATTCTGTAGCTGTTCTACCTCCCCCTGCTGCTGGCTGATGGAGCGCTCTAGATTCTAAACCAAATTGACACAATTTTTATACATTTAATATACAATATATGCTTCATTATTTAAAGTTATTATTAAGTTAGCAATTAGACATGTTTTGTAAAATAAACACACATAAAAAAAAGAGTAGCACATGTTGCTTGAATACCAAGAAGCTGTCAGCCACTGCTGTATGCATTACCCTGATCTGAACATTTAGACGGTTATTTTCTGCCTCTTTATTGCGTAGTTGACCCTGCAGATGTGCTCGAGTGGACTCCAAGACTTTGGACAGTTCACTGGTGGTCTTTGCACTCTCCTGTTACAATGGGAATTCATAAGGGCTCACAAATAATTGACCGTCATGTCTAAAAACCATGTTTAAAAATACAGTTTACCTTTTCGCTTTCTAACAAGGAAGTGAGCTGGTTAATCTCTCTCTCTTTGTCCTGAAGCTTTACAAGAATACGCTATAAGACAGAAAGGAGTTCAGTGATAAAACTAAGAAATTAAAAACACCTGTTTACAGTGCAACATGCTTTACGCAAACAACACAAACCGAATTTTCTGCTTCCACATCAGAAAGTTTTTTCAGAAGCACGTCTTTCTGCTCTAAGAGTCTTAGTGAGTCCATCTGTTACAAAACAAAGTAGTTAAGAAAAGCTTAATAACCTTTTACTGTTTTAAGTACAATAAAATGCAATTGTCTAATAATATTCTTTGAATTTGTGAAGAGCAGCACCTCTCGACTATGCTGTTCTCTCAGAAGATGTCTGAGGGCTCTGTTAGTGCTCTCGAAAATCTCCAGCTTCTGCAGCAAGAGCTCTTTCTGTCGGGTCAAGAGCGTTGAATCTGATCCTGACAGCTTTTTTTCCTGGACAAAGGTATAAAAAAATTAATTTAATGCATATCTGTTTCTGGCTCTTTTTTCAAGACAGGTTATGATAAACTGGTTTCAACGTTCTGAAAAATCCATTTAGAATTGTTTTGAAAGGTGTATTTTGCTCACACTCGCACTCCTGGACACATGGCTGACCGTTTCGTGGAGGGCCGACACCTGCTTGGCAGCTGCACTGCTGTCCAACTCTGCTTCCAGCAGCTTCCTGAGTAGAACATCTTTGTCTGGCTGCAAACTATCCCTCTCTAATCTAAACAAGAAGAAATGGCTTAAAATATATTTGTGGCTCTTTTTTCAAGACAGGTTATGATAAACTGGTTTCAACGTTCTGAAAAATCCATTTAGAATTGTTTTGAAAGGTGTATTTTGCTCACACTCGCACTCCTGGACACATGGCTGACTGTTTCGTGGAGGGCCGACACCTGCTTGGCAGCTGCACTGCTGTCCATCTCTGCTTCCAGCAGCTTCCTGAGTAGAACATCTTTGTCTGGCTGCAAACTGTCCCTCTCTAATCTAAACAAGAAGAAATGGCTTAAAATATATTTTTAAATGTGTATACATAATAACAAAAATGTCATTGTTTTCATCATACCTCCCAAAATCATTCCCCTCCAGCAACTTTTCCATGGACTCCCGTAGATGGGAGTTCTCCTGCTCTGTGGCCTCCAGCTCCCGGGCGACCTCTGCAAGCTCCTCCTCCTGCTCAGCGATGACACGCTGTGATGCGCTCAACCTCTCCGACTGACGCTCTAGCAGCTGCTCCTTCTTACGAAGCTCCACCTGCAAACACAAACATCACACACTTTTATTTGTTTCACATGTGTACCGCATTAACTGTATTATGACAAACTATTCAATCTGCTATTCACTGTTCTATTTATATATATATTTGTGTGTGTGTGTGTGAGAGAGAGAGAGAGCAAAATAATTATATTGTTATAATTTGGGGTCAGCAAGATTTATTTATGAAATTAACACATTTCATTTATTCAGCCAGGATGCATTAAATTGATCAAACAAAAATATTACGCAGCACAACTGTTTTCAGCATTGATGATAATAATAATAAATGTTTCTTGAGCACCAAAGTAGCATATTAGAATGTTTATGAAAGAGAATGTGACACTGAAGACTTGAGTAATGGCTGCTGAAAATTCAGCTTTGACAATCCCAGAAAATTTTACATTTTTTACTAAAATAAAAAACTTTTTATTAGTTTTAATAATATTTCACAATATCTGATCAAATAAATGCAGCCTTGACTGTTATTAGAGACAAAACCATAAAAAAAAAAACTTACAGACCCCAAATTGCACTATAGTGTATATATGTTTGAGAGAGAGAGCAAAATAATTATATTGTTATAATTTGGGGTCAGCAAGATTTATTTATGAAATTAACACATTTCATTTATTCAGCCAGGATGCATTAAATTGATCAAACAAAAATATTACGCAGCACAACTGTTTTCAACATTGATGATAATAATAATAAATGTTTCTTGAGCACCAAAGTAGCATATTAGAATGTTCTATGAAAGAGAATGTGACACTGAAGACTTGAGTAATGGCTGCTGAAAATTCAGCTTTGACATCACAGGAATATATTACATTTTATACTATATTAAAAACATTTTTATTAGTTTTAATAATATTTCACAATATCTGATCAAATAAATGCAGCCTTGACTGTTATTAGAGACAAAACCATTATATTAAAAACATTTTTATTAGTTTTAATAATATTTCACAATATGTGATCAAATAAATGCAGCCTTGACTGTTATTAGAGACAAAACCATAAAAAAAAAAACTTACAGACCCCAAATTGCACTATAGTGTATATATGTTTACTTTAAACAGTTTGTTTCTAATTGCTGAATGAATTTTTCCTGGGATATAATTCTCTATTTTTGCTGAAAGAAAAGAATGACAATAAAACTGAAACATTTCTCCAATCACTTATTTCTCACCTCATTTTTCAGAGAGCTGACCTCTGTCATCAGGCTGTCGATCTTCCTCTCGTACTGATTGATGCGTCCATGCAGTGCCTCTTCTTCATCAGTGGAGAGATCTTCTATTCGGAGAGGAGACTGGGAGCGTTCTGGTTCCTGTGGAGGTGTTATCTCCAGACGATGAGATGGTCCCTAAAATATACATAAACATCATAATATGAAATAACACAATATTGATCACTTCTACAAAGGACTGCATAGTGTGTATTATTTTACATGAAATATGCACAAACACAAATGGGAATGTACTTGTAATATTTGACTGACCTCCCACTTAAATGGGGTCTCTCGTGTTGAGACCTTGCCAGGTGGGATCCACGGGACCCTCGTCTTCACCTTAGCAGTAGGATGCAAGCTACATTTTGTTTTAACCTGGAACATAAAAGACATACATGGTGAGAGATGGGTCTCATGGATCTTTGGAGTATTTCTAAGCAGCATTAAAAGAACTGAAGCTGCACACCTCTGTAGACATTTCTTTATTCTTGTGTAATAATCATTGTAATTATATATGCAAGGATATTTTGAGGATGGTGTCTATGCACAGACTGCAAGCTGATCATTGATGATAATAATAATAAATGTTTCTTGAGCACCAAAGTAGCATATTAGAATGTTCTATGAAAGAGAATGTGACACTGAAGACTTGAGTAATGGCTGCTGAAAATTCAGCTTTGACATCACAGGAATATATTACATTTTATACTATATTAAAAACATTTTTATTAGTTTTAATAATATTTCACAATATCTGATCAAATAAATGCAGCCTTGACTGTTATTAGAGACAAAACCATAAAAAAAAAACTTACAGACCCCAAATTGCACTATAGTGTATATATGTTTACTTTAAACAGTTTGTTTCTAATTGCTGAATGAATTTTTCCTGGGATATAATTCTCTATTTTTGCTGAAAGAAAAGAATGACAATAAAACTGAAACATTTCTCCAATCACTTATTTCTCACCTCATTTTTCAGAGAGCTGACCTCTGTCATCAGGCTGTCGATCTTCCTCTCGTACTGACTGATGCGTCCATGCAGTGCCTCTTCTTCATCAGTGGAGAGATCTTCTATTCGGAGAGGAGATTGGGAGCGTTCTGGTTCCTGTGGAGGTGTTATCTCCAGACGATGAGATGGTCCCTAAAATATACATAAACATCATAATATGAAATAACACAATATTGATCACTTCTACAAAGGACTGCATAGTGTGTATTATTTTACATGAAATATGCACAAACACAAATGGGAATGTACTTGTAATATTTGACTGACCTCCCACTTAAATGGGGTCTCTCGTGTTGAGACCTTGCCAGGTGGGATCCACGGGACCCTCGTCTTCACCTTAGCAGTAGGATGCAAGCTACATTTTGTTTTAACCTGGAACATAAAAGACATACATGGTGAGAGATGGGTCTCATGGATCTTTGGAGTATTTCTAAGCAGCATTAAAAGAACTGAAGCTGCACACCTCTGTAGACATTTCTTTATTCTTGTGTAATAATCATTGTAATTATATATGCAAGGATATTTTGAGGATGGTGTCTATGCACAGACTGCAAGCTGATGTTATACCTGGGCTGTCTTGGTAGGGCTGCATTTTGTGCTCTTCTTCACATGCACATGCACAGGTATGGTCTCGTTCACATGCACATGCAGAGGTGGGGAAGAAGAGTTTGTCGTTGATTTTCTCTGCATAAAAAAAGATAAATACCAATAATCGTGCCTATGTAAATTCATTTTTCTAAACCATCCAGATTGTAAATTGTTCAACCGACTGCTAGAACTTAACTAAGCAACATACAATCCTGTACATCATATCACCTACCTATTTAACACGTAAGGCATTGTCATAATTATTAATATATACAATCTACATCATTGATATTAATAAGTAGGTTGAATTCTATATTTATGCTCTTAAAAATGGCATGTCTGATGATCTAACAAATTTAAAATAACAAAATAAATAAAAAAGGGTATATAAACTCACATAAACACTTTTTTTTTAATGAATATATACCACTTCGTTTATTTTATATGTTTTTGTATTTTATAATAAAATTAAAATTCATACAGTCACAACTACACACTAACTACTCAAGTAAAGTACCAGTCTTTGTTTATGGATCAGAGAACACATGTCTGAAGTTAAGTATCATTTTACTGGTCACACATCTTCAGGTCATGTTTCAGAAGACAGAAACTCAAGTACTCAGAGGTAAACCGAGACCACCACAACAGATCCTCTTATAATCATGACTGACATCTGACTTAATATAAAGGTGACAACAACAATTCAATATATGCAAGTATATTCAATATATCCACCATTACATCATCAATGGATTCAGACGTGAATGGAAGCCAAATAGGACACTGAGCTGCAAGCTAACAGGCAATTAACCTGCTAAGGAAGCAGAAACTAGCTTTCACGGTACATAAACACAAAGACGGCGAAAAAGAAATGAAACAGACATCATGAGTAAGACAGAGAAGCTGCAAATAGAGCAGGAGAATTGTCCATCAATCAGTATAAGTATAGTTTGAAGATGTCTACAATACAAAGTCGTTAAAACATAAAGCGAAACGTATTTATTTGCAAACCAGCTTACCATGCGAAATTACAAACATTCAAACGTCGTCGATACGGGTAAAATGTACATTAATATAGTTGCGAACTACTTCAGTTTTCGTGTCATCCCAGAGTCTCGAAACCCCATTCTTCCGGTGGATAATCGGTCTTTCATTTGATTGGCTGATTCAAAAGGTTTCGTTGCAAGTGCGTGTTCGTGATTGGAGGAAATCGCCTGTACGCGGTCTATGGCAACGGTGTCCTTAGAAACCAAGCCTAACAGAGGCCCAAGCTGCATGTGTTGTCAAGGATACAAACGAAGCTTAGAATCTCTGTTTAACGACATTCCAGTGGTAATCTTTGTTCGACCAGAAACTATAAACAAGTTGTTGAAATGCTCTCTATTATTTTGTTTCAGCGTCTGCGTGAGCCCACAAATAGGCTACAGCAACATGTGAAAACGTGAAGAAGCCTAAAAACTGAGTTAGCTTTCAAAACAAAAGCGTTGAAAAATTCCTATATGCGAATAAATAATTAAATAAATAAATTTTAAATAAATAAATATAACACTTTTATATTCATATTTAAAAATGTATTCTGGTTTTGTTTAAACCAATGAATTTTAAAGTAGAAATTCTAAGTAAATATCAGTAAAACGTATCAAACTGTTCATAAAAGATTTAGTTTTTTCTGTTATTATTCTTGTTATTATTATTATTATTATTATTGTTTTTGTACTTATTATTTTTTTATTATAATGTTTTCCACAATATAAATAAAGCTCATTTCACATCTTTAGCACAAAATCAATGTTTGCTGCAGACCGCAGAAGAGACTTGACTGGATTCTTGTGGAGGTTGTTTCAAAATAAAAGTCATTCAAAGGCGTAATTTGAGCAAGTCTAAAACCTGCCTAAAACACCACAAGATGGTGATAGCGCGACACTTGTCTTTCAAAGTTTCATAAAAGCTGACACATGCAAAGTGTTTTTGAGACGAACAAGAACAACAACAGTTGCCACTGGCCTTTTTTTACCTGATTTACAAATATAAAACAAAACCACAGTATTTATCACAATAAACAATTAATTTTTTATACATTTAATTTAATTTAATTTATGCATTTAGCAGACGCTTTTATCCAAAGCGACTTACAGTGCATTCAGGCTATACATTTTTTTTTACCAGTATGTATAAATAATAATAGACTATAAAAGTAATATTTTAGCACTTGTAGGAGTATTAAATTATTATGGTACCAGTATCTGCACGATTTTCATATTTCATTTAGCAATAATCTAATAAGATTTGCTGTGCTGCTTTTGATCTGCGAATCTACCTTATCTCACAGGAGCTGTGGGTTTCAGGCTCATTAATTATTCATCCACTCGTCATTATGGGTGGGGTTCCGGACTCGGAAGTCAGATGTTGCTGTTGAGTCACCCCTGACTGGTAATAGCCAGATAGCAGAAAACAAGTAGAGATGATCCTGGAGAACTCGGCATCTTTGAACCATTCCAGACAGTGAATAAATGCGTTTTTCAATTAGGATATCACCTTGAGCATTTGTGCTTTACTTTACAAGACTGACGTTTTATCAAAATGATGGAAGAAATTGACAGATTTCAAGTACCACCAGTAAATCCAGAGATGAAGCTGCTGGTAAGTGTCACTCTCACTACATGGAGAATAACAATGTGTACCTTTACAGGTCGTGGGAAATGACACTGTGTGAGAAGATAGTAATTCTGTATTACCTAAATTAACCTGGCTCACAAACGCTGGTACATTACCAGATGTCATCTAGGATCGGTAGGTTTATTTAGACAAAACCGACATATCCAACTATACTATGCCAGTTGTCATGGTACTGACATTAACTCAGTTGTGTTTAAATGTTCGTAAATCTGCCTTAATGAGTCAAAATAAAAGCTCACACAAGTTATATATGTGATATTATTTTTGACTGACAGAAATGGCTGTTTTTTAATTAGGTGTCCGATTCGTGAATGTATCGTTCTTTTGAATCGGAGCTTTTCAATGAATCGGTCTGCGCGTTTTATTCATTGATCGGATTGAATCAGTCCGTCTCTCTATGAATCGGACCGGAAAAGGCGGTTATTGTTCAAATGAATCGCTAGAACCAAATGAATGAGCTCTCACTTATATCATTTAAGTAATTATGTGAAATTAAGTTACTTTACAAAACCGAATAGCAAAAATGTTACAAATTAACTGCACTGGAATGTTCTTTTTGTGCCAATGTCAGGGCCACACGATGATGCATCATTATTTTAAGCTGAAACTGAATTAGAATTTGCACATTAAATACAATTAAAAATAAAATAACAGTTAGAATAATTTGTTAAATAAACACAATGCTGTAGAATTTAAGCACAAGGACAATAACTACAAACAATACAGGCCGGAAAGTACTTGACTTGAGTGGATTTGAACTCGTCAACCCAGTCAGACAGTAATAGCAGACACATACATCTTGAATTTCCTGAATGTCTTATTTGTTTCAGAGCTTGCGTAAGCACATTGATTTCCAGGGAAGTAAATATGTTTTCAAATCAGTTAGTAGGCCTGCATTATCTGGTTGGACTGAAGTGTGCACTTTAGAATATGCTGGATTGGTGAGATATGGCCCGGAGTGATAATGTCATTATTTTTTCATTGGCGCCCCACTATTCCCAAAGTGCCAAAGACCCAGCTGTTACCCTATACAACAAACTGTGCTTTCTCATGCTAATTCATTCTTCTGTGGGCAGAAAAGGACATAAACCCACTGCAACATGGCTCCTGTTTTTCAGAGAAGAAAACTCCTTCCTTTTAGGGATTTAGTAGTTATTGGCTTTCTGATTTGTTGTACTCATCACCTTCATCTATAGAGAGATGAAGATACAGTCTATTAGGTCACATAAATAATTAGAAAAAAAAAACAATGACTAATATTAATTTCCAATTGACATGTGGATCAAATGAGGGCAGCAATGACAGTAAGCTGCCAGAGTCAGTTTGCGGTGACTGTAATTTTGCCAAGTAGGCCGTTTTCCAGGATCAGCATCTTTTGTTGGTTCTAGAACAACATTCCTGTCAAACAAACATTGTCCTGACACAAAACCTAACCATTAAATACCCTGTAAATCAGTGGGAAATTTAAGTAGAAGAACCCATCCCATCCCTTTTAATCCCTTTTAATCTGTTGGTTATTGTTGGTAGTCATTGTTGGTACCTTATGGATCATGCTTTGCTGTGATTGGTCCGAAGTACATCTTGCCATATTATCCCACCAATCCTTTTCATCGCCTCAGCTGTGTTAGCATTCACTCATCTTCATCTCCTTCATCACCAACATGCCATATTGACATGATTGACATCCATAGAAAGATCCTGGATTTCAGATCATAAGGTCCCACATGATGCCATTAATCTATATTTAATCTAAAATCTTTACTGATGTTAAAAATTGACCTTCACATTGACATCCATTTTAAAGTCCTTGAGGACAAACATTAGTCCATGTGAGAGATTTAACACGAGACCTACAGGTGTGCAGTGTTTCAATGGATTCGTCATAGTAATCTTGTTTTTTTTCTGTTTTTTTTTCTTCTTCTGTGGATGTGTGAGTCTTGCACTGCTCTAGATCAATGCAGACTTGCTTATGTGTTTCAGTTCCTATAGATTTCTGATCACTTTAATCTTGTGACAACGTTCTAAATCAGCTTTAAACAATGAGACCAGAGATTAGGGTTGCATCAGATTGGGTTCTGTAGTGCTCTGAGGCTTCACTTCTCTTGGTTTTCTCCAGTAGATCTTGCATAAATTTCACAGGCAGTTGTACATGTAGCTGGTGGAATATGCATGACTTTGATGAAGTTCTTTGAGGTGTTGCTCTGAGATTTGTGTAGCCTATGTAGTCTAACAAAGGCTGTCTGGAAAGCTCAATAACATTGGCTTACTCAGCAGAGTCCTTTGTAGACCACAAAGACAAATAGCATTTTAAAATTTATGTTGATCTGAAGCATTACCTCCTTGCTTTGAAGGTGTGTCCTGATGCTCGAAAAAAATTATATTGTGGACGAGCAACAGCTGGAGATAAAGATGAATGACAATGTACTTCATGCCCGGCATATGATTAGATGCTTCGAGAGCTTGATGGTATCCTGCTGGGCTATTACCCACAATCCCCCGCTGGTCTCTTTAGCTGGTGCTGAGCTTAAAGGGTTTGTGAGAGCCCTGCCAGGCCTACAGCTGGCACTATGCCACGACTGAACCAGTGGACAAAGAGGTTTCCTTCAACAACAAGTCTACTTCATGTTTGTTCCACAAGTGGATTTCTTTATGATACAGGTCATTTTTTATACCCAGTGACCCCTCCAAAGGTTTTAGCGTCATTTAGTCATCACTAACATGAGCTAAGCATGTTTGTTTTGTTAATGTCAGACATTTGATATTGATTTTTGATATTGTTGATAGGTGGTTAGTGGAAAAGTACAAAAAAATTTAAATCTATGTTTATCAGTGTTATTTTAGTATTATTTATATACTATTATAGTAATATTGTTTATTTATAATAGTTTTAATTTATATGTAGTTTTCATTTTTGAAAAATCATTTGATCTATCTAATAGTATTTACACATTAAATTATGTAGCATTATGTAATCCTTTATGTTTTAGGATTAGGGGATCCTAGCAAGGGTATCATCATGTTTGGGTGTCTGTGGCATTAAAAAGTTAAAAACGTTAAGTCCTTTCAGTATTGTGTAACACCA
Source organism: Sinocyclocheilus rhinocerous (assembly GCF_001515625.1). Classification (NCBI taxonomy): domain Eukaryota; kingdom Metazoa; phylum Chordata; class Actinopteri; order Cypriniformes; family Cyprinidae; genus Sinocyclocheilus; species Sinocyclocheilus rhinocerous. The sequence continues at coordinate 363,573 of NW_015627892.1, read as the reverse complement.
TGCTGTATCTACTGATCACCAGACTTTCTTTTGGCTGTAGTCTGACACTTCAGTTAGTCATCTGGTGTGTCATGAACTGTACCAAAAACATAGCATTGCTATAATCGCATGGCTCTAGTGGCTCACGATGATGGCCCCAAAGACTCTCAAATGGCCACATGGTGCGCATCCAATGAAGGCAGGCTTTTTTAGGTCATAATAGGCGCTCTGTTGGCAGAGGCAGCTTGGGTGTGCTCTCAACATTTCCTCCAACAAGCTCTCTCTGTTCTGCCTCTCCCCGTCTCGAGTGATGTCACAGAGCACTCAGACCCTACGTATTGAAGGCTGGAGCAACAAAACATGCCTGGTGTCATGCGAGCCAACTATGCAGGAAGTACCGGCCGGTTACTATGACAGCTAGAATCTCTCTCCTTCATCCATCTCTCAACCAAGCAGCTGTGCAGAAAAGAGGCTGTGGAGAAAAGAGGGTGTGAATTGGCCCAGACTTTGAGTAGTAATGAAGGCTTGCAAATTGTATATTGGACAACAAGACAGTAAGATTTGTCTATCCATCAGTCTAACTTTAGTGCAATTAGTATTGTGTATATTTCCAAAAGAAATGTATTTGTAATAAAAACTCAAGACTTACATATTTTAAGAGACCTTTGACTATTAATCATATTGTACTGGCCTGTCATACTTTTAATATTATGCTACAGATGTAGATGTTTTTTCCCCCTAGATTGTTTTTTAAAATTTCTGTCAAATATAAATTATATTATAAATGTATGTTTTTAATTTGTATTTATTTATTTGCCATCACTATAGCCTATATAAAATAAAATAAGAGATTTATTCAATATTGTTTAAGACAAAACATCCCAAAAATAAACTAGTAGATTAATTTATTAATTTTTCATACTTCCCCATTGACTACATTAAGATTTGCAAGTTTTTTTTTTTTTACAGTATTACAAGTTTCCTGATATTTACTGTTTAAATATGCAAATGATACATTATCTAATTAAATATGCACTAATTAGATAATAAATTTCCAGAAGAGAAGTCTGAACATTGGATAAAGCCAGATTCAAAATTCTTCTTTCATTTTGCTTCATTAGAGTTAAAGGTTTTTTTACAGATGGAATTTTGGATATCTCTTTTTAAAAATAATTTTGACCATGTTTTTAGGAATAAAATCTTGTATAAATTCAGACAAAATCGGGATTAATCTGATAACCAGTAGCTTTACAGTACATTGGGAGTTTTCGACTGCACAGGCCCTACATCTATCTCTGCTCCCAGAATCGATAAGTTGCTGGAGCACAGCTGTGAAAGCAAATCTGAGACGTTTTGTTGGATAAAGCCAGATTCAAAATTCTTCTTTCATTTTGCTTCATTAGAGTTAAAGGTTTTTTTACAGATGGAATTTTGGATATCTCTTTTTTAAAATAATTTTGACCATGTTTTTAGGAATAAAATCTTGTATAAATTCAGACAAAATCGGGATTAATCTGATAACCAGTAGATTTACAGTACATTGGGAGTTTTCGACTGCACAGGCCCTACATCTATCTCTGCTCCCAGAATCGATAAGTTGCTGGAGCACAGCTGTGAAAGCAAATCTGAGACGTTTTGAGAGAGATGTATTAAAATGACCCATTCTGGTGACAGCGTGCTGACATTGTGCTGACTCGTGTTATTTTACTCAACCCCAGTAAAATCAACACCCTTGATACATGCCCTGCCTCTCCAGATGCCATTATTTACAACCAGTCTGATTTTTGCTGTCTATTTTTCATCAGCACACTGAGCATGTTTGGGGTTTTGTACCAGAGAGAGCCCTTCTACGTTACATTGTTTCAGATTTGGAAGGCTTTTCTAGATTTACACTCTTAATTCATATGGAAACACAGCTTTCTCAAAATCCATTTGCCAAATAGTCAATTTTGGAAATGTATAGTTTTGCATATTGCTAATATCTAGCGTCTGCACTTGGGAACGTAGTGTTGCGTCTACTGATAAGTGTGATTGTGTTTTTGTCTCCAGGATCCTGCAGCAACGTCCACTTTGGAGGCTGAAACAGGAACGAGAGAATCAGAGTCAGTCGCCATCAACTACAAGCCCTCTCCGCTGCAAGTGAAGATAGGTAAGGCACTTTCTCATTCAGCCAGTGATCTAAATAACATGCCATATCATCACCAGTGTAATTTGTCCATTTGAGTGTAAAAACGACTGGATTGATTTTCCCACTTGATATTGTGATTGTGAAGCATACGGTTTGGAGCGAGAGCTAAGAAGCGATTAGCAGTAGGCCGTGTGAAATGGATGACTGTGGTTTTCAATAAGCAGGAGTGTAATGAGTCTTCAAATCTGAATGTTTCTCTCAGATAAAGTAACTACAGCTTTTCAAATACAATTGTGGAGCTTTTTTGGGCTTTCCTTTTATACAAGGAAATTTGAAATATGAGCAAAATTAATTTATGTGTAAATTGCAAAAAACATCCTTATGTCATTTGTTGCACCTAAATAGTCATCCATATTTTTGACCATCTTTTTTTATATAAAAAAAGTTGTAATGCTCAATTTCATTTGAAGCAATCTACTTTGTGTAACTTGTAATAATTTAATAATGAATGTAATAATTTAATAATCATTTGGAATTTATATAATAAATAGCCGTTATATCATTTATCAACCATAACATTAAAATAATTATTGGCAGTCTGTTTACCAAAAAACAAACAAACCAAAAAAGTTTTATTTTACATACTATTACAGTATTTATCAATATTATTAAATTTTTATATTTTTGTTTTAATTTTAATGTTTACGTTTTATTAATTTTGCTGTGCACTTTTGTTATTTTTATTATTTTTTACATTTCTATTTAGCTTTAATTAATTTTTATTTCAGTTTTAGTAATTTTAGTACTACAAATCATTGTTATATATGTATATATGTTAATGCCGAGTTCACACTGCACGATTTTCAAACTCGTCGGATCGCCGTTGTTTTCACACTGCGTGACTATCTGGGGTAGCATTCAGTTACTGCTGTGTTCACATTGCACGATGGATCGGCGACAGGGGGTTTCACACTGCATGACTTCACAATAGGAAGAATCGCCGACAGCTCTGTCTGGTCCGCAAACTACGTTTCACAACAAAACACACACGAGAAGTGATAAGGAAATAACGCGAGAACCCGAGTGCGTCAGACCGGGGTTCTCCAGCGAGACTGTAATTATTAAAA
>NW_015627892.1:327705-359930 GCF_001515625.1 Sinocyclocheilus rhinocerous | reverse complement strand
ACTATCTGGGGTAGCATTCAGTTGCTGCTGTGTTCACATTGCACGATGGATCGGTGACAGGGGGTTTCACATTGCATGACTTCGCGTGATTGTGAATCGCCGACAGCTCCAGATATTTAGCATGCCAAATATTTTGCGGGCGTCGGCGACGTGTCGGCGATTCCCTCAGATCGCGTCTTGATAATTCACACTGCGTGATTGTCACTCGCATGAACGAGCACCGATTTGCCTCCAATTTCGGGCATTTGTCGGTGATTTCGCAAAACCTGTCGGCGAGTGAAAAATCGGGCTAAAATCGTGCAGTGTGAACTCGGCATTAGTTGCCAAAACAACAATTAATTTTTTTTGTTGAAGTTTTTCATCTAATATTATATTTTATATTATTGCAGCTTAATTTCAATTATGTAAAGCAGTTTTTAATAATTTACAGTCTTAGTTAACAGTAACAACACTGCAACCATAACTTTAAAATTATTATTGGCCATCAATATTATCCCAACAACAAAAAAAGAAATACAATCCCCCCATAAAAAAAAAAAAAAGAATCTTTGAGGGGTAGAAATAAAGTCCATTTAATGTCTTGAATTTTTAGGTCCTATTTGATTTCCACAAAAAACTCCCCCCCCACTAAAAAAAGACAATTGCACTGTTTCATTGGCTGAATGATTGACACACATGTGGTTGCTTATTTAAAATATTGATTATTAGTCCTTTTCCCCTCAAGTATCAGGAAAAAACCAGCCTGCGTCTGTTCACGCCGCTTTCTGTTGAGTTGCGCTCGGTTAGGGCATCCAGAAGTACAGCAGTTGCTGTTGTTAATGAAACTTCACTTTACAGTCCTCCCTCTGACAGCCTTATTACTTATAGCACCGCAGAGAAATCTCCCACACACACATGCAGGCCAGTGTGTGTAAGTCCCGCAGAAGTCAAGCTCAGACTTCACGCCTGAAGAAACTGTTCTCCAGCCAGAGAACCACGCAGAATGGGGAATATTAATAAGACTGTAGTCTCAACGCATAATAAAACTTTGTGTGTTGCCATGGTATTTATCTGGATTCAAAAGAACACAGTCAAAGCGTAACTGCAGTTATAAATGTATGCAAGGAAGACAGTCTTCAGTATGCAAATGGATATGAGACTGAAGACCAATACCAATTCCGTATGCAAATATTACGATCACACCATCACTATTGGTTACGTTTTGAATGCTGAACGTTCTATCAATGTAAGTCAATAGGAGATTTATAAAATGTCATTTGTTTTCAATTTGTTCTTTCGTTAGAGAAACAGCGAGAGCTTGCGAGGAAGGGCTCGGTGAAGAATGGAACTGTGGGTAGTCCAGTCAATCAGCAGCCCAAGAAAAATAACGTTATGGCCAGAACAAGGTGAGGTTTGGTCCACTTTCATTTTCATGAGAAATAACTTCATTAAAAACTACTTTCTTACAAAACCCACAAGTAGTTCTTAAAATAAACATTTGAGTATGAGAAACACCATATATGTTTGTATTATATATATATATATATATTTATAAAATAAATGTATGGCCTCATAATAATGGTTGATTTGTTTAGTACATTAAAATATGAACAGCAACAACATCAAATCCTATAAACAGCAGCTTTATATGAAGGCTTTACAGTCTATGAATGTTAATTAGTGTTAGTGCAGTGTGTATGAGGACTTCTGCCATCCCACCGGTCCCTAGTGCCCTGTCAGGATTAGTTCAAATGCAAGGACGCATCCGCAGGCCTGGTTTAGAGCACAGCTTTAGGCCTGAAGATTAGCTGCACACAGGCCTGCTTGCTTTAAAAGCCCGAGGGCCATAGATTAACTTGAGCTTTTGTCCCAGAGAAGAGGAACAAAAGATGTCTAGCGCCAGCTCTGGCTAATGTAACAGGGTTTGATAATGTTAAACTCAGCCATGCCTCTTATTTATTTGATTTCCCTTGCCAGATTTGTCCTAGTACTTACTGATTTGGGAAAAGTGGATATGAAAATTAAAGGTTAATAGTTAAAAATAAAACCAAAAAATGCTGCCCTTGTTTTTGAAGGTTTATAATAATGAAAGAGATATAATTTAGATAATATTGGGCTATTTTTATATTACTGGTATTGTGCCCGTGTATAAAAAAAATGAAGAACGTTTTGGATTTTTATCATTTGATTTTTGTTATAAAATTGTATCTTATCATCAGTTGTTTACAATCTGATTTTATATATTTTTTTATTTTAATAAAAAAATATATACACACACACACACACACACACACACTATATTATTATGCAGATTTTTTTCTTAAAAATAGTATTAAAAATACATGAGATTTAATTGTCACTAGTGGTCTAAGACTTATGTATACTAGTTTATATTGCTGTTATATCAACCATCAGCAACACCGCTCTCTAGATATTTGCAAAAAAAAACAAACCCTATCACAACGTCAAATCATTCACTAATTTGTCAGTTGATCCCATAAGAACAATTTGTATATATATATGTATGTGTATGTGTGTGTATATATATATATATATATATATATATATATATACACACACGTCTACATTAAAGGCACAATATGTAAGATTTTTTAAATTAAAATATCCAAAAATTCATTCTACTACGTTAATAAATCATTAGCTCATCCATGAACATGATTTCTGCCCGAGTCCCATCGGATTGCTTCGGCTGTGGGGATGAAGTCGACAACTCCCATGATTCCACACTCAGTCACGGCGTCATCTAACTATGCCTTTGTCTCTTTGTTTATTCTGAATACGCACCCTCCAGCGGTGAAAATTACATATTGTGCCTTTAATATTCAAGCATAGATGTACAAGCATAGATGTTTGATTGAACTGGTCTGACAGTCTCTTCCATTTGTCCTACTTTCATTACAGGTTGGTTGTCCCTAATAAAGGCTATTCATCCTTAGACCAGAGTCCAGATGAGAAGCCACTTGTAGCACTGGACACTGACAGGTATTCAAACGAAATAAATAAAATTCTCATCCATCACAGCAGAGACTCTCATTAAATATGAACAAAATTGTCTAGAAAGGCAGAAGCAAGTCTCATTACCTGGTTCAGTTTGCAGTATCTTTTATAATATTGTCTCTTTAGGGAGCACTTTCACTTTCTTTTGTACATTTTTTCCCCTTTAAGTTAACGAATGTTGTAAAAGTTTCTGACGCCAAAAATGATAATAATTTAATCATTTATTTTCACATGACCATTGTCCACCCGCTCTCTGATTATAATAATTAAACAGATTTTTTCAGTACCTTTAATATTTACACTGCCATTCAAAAGATTGGGGTCAGTATGATTTTTTGAATATGTCTCTTATGCCAAGGCTGTGTTTATTTAATCAAAAGTACAGTAGAAACATAATATTGTGAAATATTATTACAATTTTGATTAACAGATCTATTTCAAAATATTTAAAATTTTATTTTATTTTTGTGATGGCAAAGCTGAATTTTCAGCAGCCATTACTCCATTCTTCAGTGTCACATGATCCTTCTCAAGAAACATTTTTTTTATCAATGTTTAAAACCGTTGTGCTGCTTAATATTAATATAATCTGCTTAATAATTTAATGCACACTTGCTTATGCTCATTGTGTGTTTTGCAGCTTCATTTTCATAATTAGAATGACTTTGTTTCAGAAAATAGTGGAAAACACCGTTTTTGAATGATATGGTTCCAATGATATGGAATGATTAATGTGTTAATGCGCACCTTAAAATGAAAAATTTGCCACCATTTACTCACCTTTCACTTGTTCCAAACCTGTATGAGTTTCTTTTGAACACAAAGAAAGATATTTTGAAGAATGTCGGTAACCAAACAGTTGACTGTAGCTGTTGACTTCCACTCTTTGGTTTCCAATATTCTTCAATATATCATCTTTTGTGCTCAACAGAAGAAAGACACTCATACAGGTTTGGAACAACTTGAGGGTGAGTCAGTTAAGACAGAATTTTCATATTTTAGTGAACTATCCCTTTAAGCATTCCGGACTATGACATGCTCTTAGTGCAGAGTCACCATTAGCAGTGTAATTCTGGCCAGGATTTGTCTTGTCTCTAAGTTTCCAGTCCTGAGAGTTGGAAAAAAGCAAGAAAACATGTTTGTTGACAGAAGTCCAAAGCACTTGAAATCATCGGTGTCGTTTGTGTAGCCTACACCCTTCTGTAATGAGATGTGTCACAGTATGTGTTCAGCCATAATAGCGTGGTTGCCGTTCAGTTCAAATGATCAGGCACAGCGTGCAGCGTCTCACACAGATGGGTCTCTTAACTTAATGCTTTCTGTGCTGCCAGCTGTCTGGATCTCTGTGACCTCAGCTGCCTGCAGTTGTGATTAAGTCATGTTTTAGGTCACTCATCCTTCATTGTCTCTCTCTTTCTGTTTTTCCATTTCAGCCTCGCTGTATGTAACACTCATTCCCTGACATTTAGTACGTACACCCACTGTTTGTCACATGCTCAGGCGCTTTGTCCATCACATGCTTGTACTAGTTGCTGTCATACTCATTCCTGGAGCGCTCAGCTTCATTAAAACAACTTGTAATTACCGCAGCAATCAGCAGAAGGCTCCAGATTGTCGCTGTTGATTTTTCCTGATAAATTAATTTGGCTGAAATGTCATCTTCACATTTTTCTCTCTCTCTTGCTGTAACTGTTACTAAATAGAATCTCTTTTGTAATTATAAAAATGTGTCTAATATTACTAGAAACATTATAGGCAGAAAACACATGTTGAAAAATAAATGAGGGAAATCAACATTCAATATGGAAGCTATAATTGATATACCTAAACAGATCTTTGCTGAAGCAAAAAACAGTTTGCAGAGTTTTTTTTAAGTGAGTCATTGAATTGCTTCAGAAGGGCTGATTTCATTGGTCTGTGGCTGTTTATCTGAAATTAAGGTGCTCATTTGTGACTGTGTACTTCCTGTTGTTTTTTTTAGTGACGATGACTTCGATATGTCCAGATATTCATCATCTGGATATTCCTCAGCCGAGGTGAGATGTCTAAATGACCAGGTACTTATGCAATGAAATAAAGCCACTTAAGTATTTGAACCCTTTGCCATCTCATTAGACTTACACTTGTCTCTACAGTACATAGTTAAAATAAATCAACTGCTAATTGAGTAGAAACTTAGCCAAATAGTTATTTTATTTTACTATTTTTATTTTATATTTTGTTTATTTTGTAGTTTAGTTTAGTTAAGTCATCACATCTTTTCTAAAGTGGCATTGTATAATATAATATTTTAAAGGTTCAGTTCGGTCAACCCCACCTGCATGTGCTGCCAAGCCTCTTCCTCCATAGCCTGTCAAATTCAGTAACCCCTCCTGTCCCAAGCCTGTGAGTTAAGCTCACCGTTAGCACCCTCAGCATAGATTAACTACTAAAGAACTTAAAAACAATAGAATGGGTGTATTAAAATTAACATAAAATAGGGAAAAATAATGAATGAAAATGCACAAGTATGTAACTGTCTTTGGTTCCTCCTATGGTAGGACGTGAGTATCATCACCAGAGGGCACTAGAATTAGGTGTGTATATAAATGCATGGTGCAACATTAGAGGAATACAGCTCTTTTAAAATGGAACAAAAATGAACATTTCACACTACAGACTTCTCAGTAACCTTCAGTTTTCCCAATGTTTTTGTCTTAAATACCCTCACAGTCCACCAGGAAGGGCCCCTTTACACCAAATCAGAAATGTTTTCCTTTTCACTTATATAATACATATTTAAAAATGATTAATTTAAAGAGTAAGAGTATCTTTTGGCAGCCCTAATGATTTTATTTTTATTGAAACTCAGTTTCTGTTTTATAGGTTTATCAAAGCAAAATCAACTTTTTTTTTTTCTTTTTGGAAATGACTGCTCTAGAACATTTGCCTTTGTTTAACTGATGCTTTCTGATGTTATTAGGACAGATGTGTTTGTTTTGTAATGAAAGGGAGTGTATAGTGACCAGGTGAATTTGTTTCTCAGATCATTTACATTGCAGATGTACGTATTAATATATTATATGTAGCTTTGTAGCAAACATTAATAAAGGGAATTCTCTTAAATTGAGATATCCATACAGAAGACACCGATCTGCTACGAAATTGACAGTAGATGTAATTGGTAAGTCAGGGAATTTCATTGAATAATTGAGATGTGTTTACTAAGAGACTTAATTTTTTGAACATATTCTTTTGTGTTCAGTGTTTCGGTCAGTGTTGCTGTACACAAACCCAACAGTTAAACTGGATTAAAGGAACTTAAATGTTAGTTTTCAAAGATAAACTAAAAATGTACCTCGACGTAAGACACAAGATAATTCGATACAGTTTTCATCATTTCTGAGAGCTCTTTGTTTTGAGAATTGTTGCAATGTATTAGGAGGGGAAGAAAGCTTGTATTGATTTACTTTTAGATAATAGCGGATGCCAGATACATATACCATAATCCTTGTCCCGCCCTGTCTTCCTGTTTCAGTTAAAATGACGTCAACACATAGAGTAATGCTGCGTGTTTCTAAGCATTTCAGGGGACCTTTAACAGGACAAAAATTATATAAATTTTGTTCATCCGATTTCTGTCAGAATGCACAAAATGTGTTGTTTCTTTATTTTAAAGATGGAAAGGTCATGAAATGCTTATAGCCAGCATTCAAAATGTTGCCAGAAATCAATTTTGACACTTTTGTGCTCTCGTCTTTATAGTAATTTGAAAGTGCAGTACCATTTTGTCCGACATTAAGTGTAGTACTCTGGAACAGGATACTCTGCATTTGCTGTTTCACTTCAATTTGATGCCTTTTCTTACAAATGTCTTCATAAATTCATCTCAGCTGTTTGAGTCCGTGGCCAAATCTATATTACTTCTGTTAAAAACAACAACAACTACAACACTCAACAAGTATGAAGGTCCTTGCATCGATTTTAAGATTGTACTGTTCTCTACAGTATTTCTGTTTTCTTTATGTCATGCAACAGTTGTTTATTTTGTACAACTTACAGAGCACCTTATCATCTTGTGTGTATTGTCACCCAGTTGCCATTGCCAGCTGTAATTAAATGCCATTGCACCAAGCACATAACCTAGTAACACTCCAGTTTTCATCTGATGTGGCAAATTAAGAGAATTTATGAAGGGAGATTACAATATAATAGTATAGTAATCTAATATTTCATGTTTCATACACAACTGTTCAAAAGTTTGAGGTCAGTAGGATTTTTTTTCTAATAGTTTAGTAGTGTTTTTTTTTTTTTCAACAAAAATGCGTTAATTTGGCAGTGAAGACATTTATGGTGTTAAAATATTTCTGTTATATTAAATCAATGCTTTTCGTTTGCATTTTCTATTCATTAAAATCCTAAAAAAAAAAAAAATTGTTTCCACAAAAATATTAATCAGTATAACTGTTTTCAATGGGAGCTAGTTTCAGCCATGCCATAAAAAAATAATCGTATAATTCAGACATTTTTTTTCATGCAATTCTGACTTTTTTTCTTGCAATCTCAAGTTTATTTCCCTCAGTTCTGGCTTTTCTTCACAGAAAGTCCGAATTGTGAAATACAAACTCAGAATTGCGAGGAAAAAGTCTGAAATGTGAGATTTTTTTTTTTTATCCTGTGGCGGAAACAAGCTTCCACAGTTTTCAACATTGCCATCAATGAATTACTTTTTAAAATATATTAAAATAGAAAACAGTTATTTTACGTTGTAAAAATATTTTACAGTATTACTGTTTTTACTGTATAAATTCTGTCTTGGTGAGTATTAGAGACTTTCAACAACATTAAAAAATATTACCAACCCCAAACTTACACGGTAGTGTAGATCTGATGTATGAATTGACAAGCTTTTTGTTTTGATTATTGTGGATCGGTGTATCATTTTGAAACTCCTTCAGAACAGTATGCGGTTACATATTTTTCATATGGATACAAAATGCAACAATGCAAACTCCCCAAACCTATATCCCTAAATGCTTACATTTTATTTTTGTATTGATATGCAGGCAAGTATTTCATACTACACTGCCATATAGAGGTGCATTCACTCAGTATTTTTGTGTATTTCATGGTGTCATTGACACCAGCATGAGCATTACACAAACGTTTTCATTTGCCAATGCCATTGTTAATTTATTCCACAAGGGAAAATGTCCACTTTTGGCCATGTTTCAGTGGTATAGCACAAACCTACAAAATGCCTGTTCAATAGACTTACCATAGATATGTACAGTAGATGGAGAATTCGGTGAGTTCGGAAAGGTCTCTTAAGCCTGCCATTTCTAAGCTGTCATGGTACTTACAGATGCGCCGTATGACTGACTGATCTGTGTAGTGATGAATGAAGATGTCTGTCATCCCCTGTGCCTCTGCTTTGGTTCTTTGGTTCAAGATACACTCGGTTGTGTAACACCTAATAGAGATTGTCCGCTTTCTGTTACTACACATAAGTAGACTATGCCTTAAGTCAAGCTATACAATGGTTCATGTTATTTATTGCCGGTGGTATGTTTTTAATTTATTGATATACAGGATTTTTTTAAACATTTTGTTCTATTTTCTTTCCTACAATTTTTCCCTCTGCTGTCGATAAATATGATTGTAAAGACATGAACAGTTTCCATGCCAGTATTTAACAATGTTGTTCTGTGTAGTGAATCATATCAGTAAATACAATTACAGTAAATTACAATTGCGACACCCTTGTCTTGTGTATTTTTATGCATATGTATGCTACCAGGAAAAAAGTTTTGACTCATTGACAGAATTTATATACTGAATTTGAATATGAATTAGAAAAATGTTTATGAAATAAAATTGCATTTGTTTCAAGTATTTTTAAAATTAATTTATTATTGTTGTTGGTGTTATTATTATAGCAGATAGTGAAAAAAGCAGCCAGCAAACATATCAGCTTGTGTCGGCCACTCTGAAGAAGGTCAAATATAAAATAGTTTTGGTCACACATTTATTTCACAGTTCTGGTGATATGAGTATTATTTTATACTAATAAAAAGAAACGGTAATAAAACAATGAGTAGGTGTGTCACAACTTTTGACAGGCTCTTTCCTGTATTCAACCATATTTCTTTCAATTCTGAGGTTTAGACTCCAGTGACATAAGAAATTGTAACAACTGGAAAGGGGTGCAGAAGTGTTGTAGATTGTGTGGGATTGGAGGAGAGGCCTGGTTTAATCCCGTCTGGGCCAGATGGTGCACTAGGCTTACCTGCGGGCCTCTCTAAGCCTTGTCCCGGCCATGCTTCGGACATCACATCCTGCTCAGAGCACAAGACAGATCGTTCTTCCACACTGAGGAAGATCTAACGTAGATTTTGGGTGAGTTCCAGTCTTAAACTAGGACCATGTTGGGCCAAGTTTTGCTATGATATTTTATTACATCTACTGTACTTTTAATCAAGTTTTACGCATGGCAGCAAATTTCATTATAATTAGCGTATTGATGTGAAGTGCTAAGGTTGTAGTCGATACTCAGCGATTATTGTTACTACTCATTACATTGTGTCCGTATTTTGCATGATTAAAAAACTTACACCATGCATAATATTGGATCTTTTTGATAAAAATGGCTTTTTGCTTTTAGATGAATTGCTATTTGTGATTAAAACTAATTCTGGCATTTAATAGTTTATTTGTTTGTAAATGTCAATATTTGAAAGATATTTTTGTGCCTGATTATTCTATAGATCAGGGATTTGCAAACCTTACAGGCCCAGAAACTGCCAATTTAAAATACATTTTTGATATTTTAAAATATTATTTAAACATAATTGTTGCAGTTAAGTTCATTTTATACACGTTAAAGTTCATTCAAGTAGTTAGTAATGTCTTGAAATGTCTATAGATTTTATTATAAGTGTGTACGGACACTCAGCAGTCCATGGATTCTAAGGATTCTTGGACAAAATAGGTTTATTGTTCTTTTTAATATTTCATCTTGCATTTTTCATAGATGTCTTTTGGTGGACTCAAATGTGGGGTGTCAGCATGACTCTTTAAACCTGGAAAGTGGCGGCACTTCTGCTGCTGTCAGTGCATCTCCTGCATGCGTCTGCCCTGCTGGCTGCATCCTCCTATGAGTTCATCGCATACAGGATGCAGCAATACAATTTACATCAGGACAAACATGGTAACTCACCACAGTTTAAAGGCATAGTTCACACAAAAAAATTATAATTTTTCGAAATATCATATATTTATGTTCCACAGAAAAGAAAAGTTATACAGGTTTGGGATGACATGAGAGTGAGGAAAATTATCATAACATCATTTTTTATTTTTAGGTTAAATATCAATTTAAATTATAAAATAATTATAAACATATATTTAAGTATACAGTGGTGCATTTACAACACATCATTTGCAAATTTCTTTATTTGTATGGGTTATGGATAAGAAGAATAAAAAGTGAAAAAGAAATGGAGTTTTTAATCCCATTTTGTGCAAAAATACACTACCGGTCAAAAGTTTGGAATAATTAATTATTATTATTATTTTTTTAATGCTCACCAAAGCTGTATTTAATACAGTAAAACAGTATTTTTGTGAAAAAAATTATTTTCTTCAGCAAGGATGCCTTATATTAGTCAAAAGTGACAGCAAAAACATTTATAATGGTACAAAAGATTTCTATTTCTATTATTAAACTTTCTATTCATCAAAGAATCCACATAAAATCAAGCAGCAAATGTTTTCATCACTGATAATAAAAAGTACCATTGTTAATAACTGAGCACTAAATCAGTATATTAGACTGGAGTAATGGCTGCTAAAAAATATGCTTTGCCAACACAGGAATAAATTACATTTTAAAAATATTAAAATAGAAAACGGTTATTTAAATTGTAATAAAATGTAACAATATTGCTGTTTTTATTGTAGTTTTGATCAAATAAATGCAGCCTTGGTGAGGATAAGAGACTTGAGCATAAAACCTTTTAAAACCATACAATTGTAATGATTCCAAACTTGTGACTGGTAGTTTACAAGTCAAAAGGTTATTGTTCATATTACTTCCAGCTCATTTGTCAGACTGAAAATGTCAAGCCAAGCACAATGCATTGTGGGAAACAGGCAGTCTGTTATTTCAAACATATGCTGAATTCAGAATCACATACTACTTGTACTAATCCTGCCATAGAAAGACATGATAAAAATAGTAAGAGCAGTATACTAGTATGTGATTCTGAATTCAGCAATAGCCATGATGTCTTTTTAATAATGCCAAACCACAGAATTTAACTTATTCTGAAATCCTTACTGATTTAGCAATATGTGAAACACACCACTGGAAAATCTCATTTCTTGATTTAATTAAGAATGCACTGCTTTATGGTGGCTGAATCTCAGGTCCTGCAGAAGGAGACCCTCATGCCTGCATGTGGTCCCAGAGGACGACCAGCTGCTCTGTATGTATGAAGAAGTCACGCAGGCTGCAGCAACTAAGTCTGCTTCTGCACTAGTGAGAGGTGAGAGGGATGCTACCGAGTACCAGCAGTCATAAAAAAGACAAAATAATGTAACGTTTTAGCTGTAAATGCTATAGCCACTCAAATGGATTATTATGCATTTATTATTATGATTGACTGGTTAAAGATAAAATACAAAATAAAATTAAACTAAATAATAATAACAAAAACTGCCATAGATGCCTGTGAGTGAATGACTTGCAAAATAAAATAAAATTCAATTCAATTAATCGCGCCATTATTAATTAAACACCAATGCTAAGTAAATATGCCTAAATTTAAGATTTATGTATTTGAATTGGATATAAAAAATTATTTTCATTTGAATGACACTTTTTTAACATAAAAATAAACTGTCAGTCATACATAAATGAAACAGGAAAGAGATTTCTGCATTTGTTTTTTTTTCAAAAAAGGCATTGTTTATTATTAACTTTGCATCTATTTGATTTTATTTAAATATTTAAATATATTTAAAAAATTTATTTATTCAGATGGTTTAGAATTAGCATAATTCTGTCCAAATAGCATAATTTAATCTGTTAAAAAGTATGAAAATTGTTAAAATATGATATGGAACAAGCAATATTCAGTTAAAATGAAATATTAAAATTTTCCGTTGATAAATATATAAACCTGGTTATTGTGTATTTAAAGCAAATTCCGTTTATTATTACTATTACAGAAATCTTACCTGTTTCCTTTATGTATGACTGACAAACATGCATCACATTAAGTTTATTCGTTTTTAGTTTCTTGGTTAGATTAAAACCATGCAATCCAAATGGAAATTATAAATGTAATTTGAATACATAAATCTTAAAAGACTTTAGGCCTACATATTTTTGAGTGTACTAAGTGCTATACTAAGTAAATATTCATATAAGCAGATTTACTGTAAATTTTAAGCCATGTGAATCAACTTTCTTTTTTTCTCAGTTCTCTGTATATCATCATTGCCACCGCTTTCCAAATATTAGTGAACAACAACTCCCCCATCAAGCCTATTACCGATACCACCATCATTACTTTAGAGGTGAGAATGACAGCTGGCCACACACAGCAACTCTATCCTTTTCTGTAAAACCTAATAGTGTTGGGCTATAATTAAACCTGTCAGTCAAGTCGATTTATTGCTTCATTGGGAGGGAGTACTTCCTGGAGCTGGAGAAGACCCACCCACTATTGTAATTATGACTCATTTGGTCTTGCTCCTGTAAGTCACCACAAACACACACACACACACACACACGTGCGCGCGCACACACACACACACACACACACACACACAGAGGGAGATCAACTAGATTGAAGGAACCTTTTTTCAGTATATATTAATAAATGCTTAATCATTTTTGGTCACATAATACATCACACTCCCTTCAAACATGATTCAGAATGATTAATGTATGTTGCAATTGGCATGGTTCACTTGCTGTGGGAACTGACCTTTTCAAACACCTTGGTCAGAAATTAACATATTCATATAGCCAGCCTCTCAAAGCCCCACCAATGAAAACAGTATTGAATGTAGTGTTGGGAATTGACATCTGGTTGTAATTCAGAACTGCCAAAGCTTTATTCAGCGAGAAACTTACAGTGTTGTACTATACCAGAATGAATGACTCTCATGACGCATTTTATTGAATCAAAAACACGCAGCACAACCAGTCCAAATTCCTAAACAAATGACTTTTATGAGCCGGTTCTTTTTTATTTATTTATTTATTTATTTATTTTTATTTAATTATATCCATGCAGCACGACTAGTCTAGTCCAACAGATTCCATAACTCTTTTTACTCTTTTTGAGAATTTTTTGAAAAAATTGGAATCTGGATCATTGAATTCCGTATGATTCCCATGCGTAATTGAATTTATGCTTGAAGTCCAGAACCTTTGATTTAAGTACCTGTAATGATGCTGTGGTAATCTTGTAATCACAGCAAAGCATTTTATTACCACTGCATTTTACGGGTTCAGATGGTAACATTTCCCACTGGTAATGATGAGTTTTACAGTCACCACCTGGCAGATCACATCCATTCATAAAGTGAAAGCAATGTAATTGGCTGTATGATTAGTATATCGCTGATACTTGAGCTATCTCTTCTTTGCCGAAAAGAATAGGGATACTTTGGATATTTTATTGATCAAATGAGTATTTTTTTTCCATTTTAGTGTATATTATGAGATTGTATGTGTGAGTGATCTGTGTATGTGTGTCTAGTGGCTGGCGTATGGTGCAGACTCTAATGGCAGTGGCATCACTGTTCTCCTCGAGCTGGTTTGACTCTTTCATCACCTCTACAGCGACTCACGAAGCCAGGCTCCATTAGTTCTTTCTGTATTTTATAAACTAAAATGTTTGTGTTGGGAAAATAATTGAAAAACAGGCAACACGAACACAATAGCTTGTATTAACTGATTCATATTCATCATAAGAATTTACTTTTGGATTCTTTTTCTTTTTGCATTATTTTTCATCAACATCTTTTAGATACCACCTTTTATTCTCCCTGACTGGTGGTGGTAAATATAACTTCCTGGGCACCAAGCGTTGGCTGGAGGAAAATATGGACCAGGCAGGTGCGTAAATTATCTCCAAAATGTATTCTTGACACATATTTTACTCCCCAGTCAAAACATTGTCTAAATATTAAATTCGGTCATAGATACACTCTTAAAAATTAAGTTTTTTTATTGTTATCTATGGTTCCATAAGAACCATAAAGAACCTTTAACATCAATGGAACCTTTGCATTCAACAAAGGCTTCTTTAGATTTTAAAAATGTTTTTCACACTAAGAAAAAAAATTTATTTTAAGAACTGTTAACTGAAAGGTTCTTTGGGCACCAAAAATGATTCTTCTATCACATCACTGTGAGAACCCCCTTATGGAATCTTTATTTTTAAGATTGTAAGAATTATGAGCCCTCATTCAATAAAAACACCAAAGTTTGAAGTCTGGATCTCTCTTTGCAGAATCCAGCCTTTTGCATGACAACGTTCATTCTATGTCTGGACTCTCTTGGCACTGGAGACGAGATTTTCCTGCATGTCTCGCGACCGCCTAAGCCTGGAACGCCTCAGTACAGCTTCATTCAGCAGCTGGAGCAGGTTAGGTTGAATTGCGGAGCTGGATTCAGTCGATGTTCTATGAAAATACTGTTTTGAACTTAAATGTTGATTGTCAGTTGACCCTCTTGTACATATTTTCCTTTCTGTCTTTTCAGATCATCTCTGCCAGGTTCCCCTGGGTGAGATTCGGAACTGTCCATAAGAAGATCAACCTGCAGGAGACCACCGTGGCTTGGGAGCACGAGCGCTACACAATGAAACGTATCCTAGGATTCACTCTGTCGCACATTGAGAACCCTAAATCAGAGCAAAGAGGATCTATCCTGGATACCATGTGAGAAAAACCTACCAAAATCTTTCAAATGTTTAGAAAATTCCTTTCTGGAACTTCGGCCAGACGTAGCCAATGAATTAGCCACTCCATCCCAACAAGATGTAAAAATAGCATTCTCGCACTACAAATTAACAACTGAAATCTGCTTGAAGCTGAATATGGTGTAAACTTGAATAATCTGCTGGAACTACCACTTAGCATCCTGCTTCACATATATTGACTGCCTTTTGAATGTGTAAAATGTTTGACAGATGGAAAGAGCCTCAAAGTCTTCAGATTGGCTGAACAAAGATTCAGAGTGTGGTCTGCAGTCACTTTTTTTTTTTTTTTTTACTAATTTAGTGATATCTGTCAGATTATATGTACATTTTCCAGTGCCACTCCATAACAAATCTCCTTCCAGACCTTTAAATCGTCTTTAATCCCAAGTGTGAATTAAGTTTTCTATCCAATGCAGCTCTGTTATAGTAGACATTTCAGAATACATTTTAAATGATAGATGCACCGTTTCTCATCTCACTGTTATTTCTGTATATTCAGGGCACAGGTGGACATCAGGAAACTCAAGTGGAACGCCGTTGTTGTTGCTGAGTCCTTGGCAAGATTCATGTACAATCTTTCAGACAAGGTGAGGCAAACATTTGGAGTGTCTCGCCAAATTTAAACATTCGCGTTAACCTTGAAAGCACACACAGACAACGTTTGTCTTTGTTTCCACTTTTCATTAATATATACTATTTTTTTTCTGTAGGGCTCCACTAAGGATATGCAGGTTTTCAAGGGCAGTTTGGTAATAAATTTTTTTCTGCTCCGTTGTGCATTTTATCAGGCTATAGAATGAAAGAAAGAAAGAAAGAAAGAAAGAACTCACCCAAACTTTTGAATCTCATTAAGTTCATGAAGGAAACCTAAAACTGTGCACCCTTATGTGCTATGTAGGATATTCAAGACAGCCGTTTGTCTGCATTGATGACCATGATAACGTCTGTTCCATGAGCTGTTCAGCTGATGGACAGAGAACCAGAACACAAGCTCTTGTTTAGCAGCCCGGAGCAAGAGTTCTGGTCCATAGACACACGTTCCACCCGGACCGAAGGTACGCACACACAGACACGGCCAAAATGTTTCACCTCATCAGTGGCCTGAAGCAAGACTTCAAAAGACTTCTGTAGGTTTACAGATGCAGATTTCAAATATGCATACATTCACAGAGCCAGAATTCATTTTTTCTTTTTACCTTGCCTGTAGCAAAAGTTCAAACAACGTTTACCGACACACTTTCTGAAAACAGCAAAACTACAAACTCACACACACAGATACAGACATTTTAAGCCTGTTTTGTCTGACTTTTATAGGGATCCTGAAATCACATTCTTTGATCAAATGAAACAACCAATGATGATGTACAGGTGAGTCTTCTCACTGGTTGTTTTGAGGCAAAGATGGTTTTAAAGTCAACCTGAAACAGCATTAACAACCCTTTTTTTACATTAGTAAAATTATTAGTAATACATTTCAAAACGAAACTTAGAAAAAGATCATGTAAATAGGGTTTACTTAAAATCCCTTATTGTACTAGTTGGATCCAGACAGTGGTATTATCGTTTTGTATATTAGTTTTTTATTTTAGTTTAGTTAGTTTAGTTTTAATAATAAACCATGTATTAATTAATTTTAAAATTAATTTATTTTATTTTATTTTAGAAAGAGTTATTATGAAATTCTAGTGTCAATTTTTTTTCTAGGAAATAGTCTTTTTTTTTTTTTTTAGTTATAGTGATTTTATTTATTTTTTTCGTTTTACTATTCACTTTTTTAGGGTGAAGCCTGCCGCCTTTGACCTGTTTTTGGGTGGCTGTATAGCTGGATACCTTGGAGTAGTTTATTATGCAATCCAGGTGAGCTGTGGGTAATGCATACCAAACTAATTAGAGTGCTGGGGTCAGTATGCTAATTATACCTGCATAGGTTGGAATTGAAAGTCTATCAGTAATCTGAATCTGTAATCTCATATTTCTTTAATGTGTGGTTTAGTTAATTTGTTTAAATAATTTCTTTTTGTTTGCAGAACTTTTGCAATGTCTACACTAAACTGAAAGCAACTGTGAAAGCCAAGCACCAGTAAACTGGAGTAAAGCAGACACATCAGAGAACCATTGCACAGAGACATCTACAACACGGGCAATTTAATGCCTGTGAGGACTGAAAACTTTTGGAATTCATGTCTTGATTTTAAAGTGGCTACTTGGTGTTTTATAATTCCCTTGCAGTCTCTTCTGTTTCTGTTTGATTCCTTTTTTAAATTAAATATCATCTCTCTCTATTAGAATTGGCGACTTTGCTCATTCTGCAATCAAAAATCCTTCTGGAACGTTACTGTATGTTTACACTTTGGTCATTGAAGGGAAAGAAACAAAATGAGATGATTACCCATGTAAATTTGATATGTTGGGAATAGAACGGATCTCATGGATAAGTTATGAGTCACTTAAAAAAAGAACCTGATGCCAAGTAAGAGTGAACAGATCTGTGGCCTGTTCAATGTGGCACTGAGTCACCTATATGTAGTGGAATTATAGTCACTGAACACCTATATGAAAGAAAAGTGTATGAACAGTTGATAATGTTTCAAAGATAAATATATAAAGATTTTGTTAAAGCAATGGTTCACCCAAAAATGAAAAGTTACCCTCAAGTTACCAATATGTAAATCTCTTTGTTTTTTCATTGGAACAGATTTGGAGAAGTTTAACATTACATCACTTGCTCATTGGATCCACTGCCGTGAATGGGTGCCGTCAGAATGAGAGTTCAAACAGCTGATAAAAACATCACAATAATCCACATGTAATCCACACAACTCCAGTTCGTCAGTTAATGTTTTGTGAAGCAGAAAGCAGTGTGTTTGTTATAAACAGATCGATCATTAACTTCAAATCCTTGCTTCCGGCTAAAATACGAGTTCTGTATTCATAATAGTGCTTTCTCCAGTGAAAAAGGCATCTCGTCTCAACCAGGAGAGGAACATGCACAGATCAAGCACTGTTTAGAAGCAGTTAAAACACCTTGATGTTTTTTCACTTCACAAGATGTTAATTGATGGACTGCAGTCATGTAGATTACTTGTGGATTATTGTGATGTTTTTATCAGTTGTTTGGACTCTCATTTTGACAGCACCCATAGGTTATTTCTCTATGTGAGTGATTATTAAAAAAGTAGAACTTGACAGAAACCGCCCTTCAGACCCATTTCCTGTCATTAAGTATGTATGGAACGTTTTTCCCTGTGGAACTATCTGAGTAACCTCAAAGCTGTCCAGTGCATAATAGGTCACTGATGGCATACTTGATTTACTTGTGTTGGCAGAGCTACGGAGGATATTTTGTGTGGCTGACAGTGACTGTGGATAAGTGCCAAATGCTCAGTTAAATGACTCTCTTGATTATCTCTTATGAATGAAGAACTCCTTTCATTCACACAGGATTAGTCATTCATTACTGCCATCCACAATATCGGATCTACTACAATGGCATTACCAAATTCCCCTAATGTATCATATTATGGTTACTGTGGAGTTTAATGTCTGCACATTTATGGCTGTAGTAACATGATTCATAGACAGAGAAAGGGAAATTTACTTGCTTTCAGCTGGTCTGGGCTTATATATATATTATTCAGCAAGGATGTAATAAATTGATCTAAAGTGACAATAAAGAGATTTATAATGATACAAAAGTTTTCTAATTCAATGAAATGCTGTTTTTTTTTAAACTTTCTATTCATTAGACAAACCTGATACATTTATCATGCTTCACACAAAATTATTAAACTGCACAACTGTTTTCAACATTTCAAAATTTATTGAGCAGCAAATCAGCATATTAGAATGATTTCTGAAGGATAATGTGACACTGAAGACTGGAGTAATGATGCTGAAAATTCATCTTTGCCATCACAAAAATAAATTACATTTTAAGATATTTGAAAACAGAACACAGTTATTTTAAATTGTAATAATATTTTGCAATATTTCTATTTTACTGTAAATTTTAATTTAAATAAACATTTACAAATGTCACATTTATCTCTCGTTATTTAGTTTGAAGTAACTCCAGATTTTTCCCCCCTCCTATCCTAGAAAACAGGTCCCATCCTGCATAACTACTTGCTGATATGGTCATTTATTTTTCCCTTCAAAGTGGTGGAATGCTTATAAAAAATAAAAACAAAATCTGTAATTTCTTTCTTTAAAAAAATTTATTTATTTATTTTAATTTTTATTCTTATAATCAGTATTAATTATAATTAATTATATTAATAATTCTGCCCAGCTTTAATTCTGGCATTTGTCCAGACAACAAACAGATAGCACCTCATCTGTTTAACTCTCAGTCAGGTCCCGCTGAACAGGGGCCACAAAAGACACACAGGATCTAAGGCTTGAATTATTGATCACTTGGCTGAGGGGGGAATGAATCCTGGGGTGGCTCAATCCTGGTGACAGACGGATATCTATGCAGATTATTCAGTTGCCAGCTCTCTTTTTCTCTCTTCAGTGGAGCGTGTAATACAGAACAGGACCAGAAGGCCAGAATAACATCTCATATGATAGCTTAGGACGTGCTTTGTGTGTTCTACAATTTCAAATGTGATTTGAATCTTTTGTTTGATCTCAAAGTCAGTGACAGCCAAAAAGGGCAGAGTGATAAATTAATGAAACAGGAGAGCTCAAGGAAACATGCTGTCATAATTTACTCAACTTTATGTCGTTACAAACCTGGAGGATGAGTAAACAATTGTAGAATTTTCACTTTTGAGTCAATTAATCCAAACGCTCCATGGACAGATGAAAGGACTGAGGGATTAGGATAGAGAAGAGAGGAAGAGGAGCAGAGGCGCTGAAGAGAGGGAGGGAGTGAGGTAGGGCTGATCAGTCTAGCAGCTGCAGACACACTCTTACTGTACACAAGGGAAATGGGTCCTCAGCTACACTTCAGCAGCACCTACTCAGAGGAATTCAGTTACCCGGCTCGAGTCAAACCCACCCGGCCCAGACCTTCCTCTGCATATCGCAGGAACAATCCTCATCCACGGCCGGTAAGAGCTTCCTGAACTATTACAACAAATGTTGACCACTATAAATGACATTTGTTCTATATATACATGGGTCTCTTTTGGCATTAGGGGTTTCAGTGATATTTGTTTAGACTAATATATATTTATATATATATTTAGACTAATATAGTTTAGACTAATATATATATTTACTTGATTTGAGGTTGATAAGTTTTCTTAAAAGTCTCTTTGGCTCGGCAAGACTGCATTTATTTGGTAAAAAAGTGCAGTAAAAACAGTAAAATTGTGAAACATTATTATAATTGAAAATAAATGTTTTCTATTTTAATATACTGTATGTTAAAATTGTATTCATTCCTGTGATGGCAATGCCGCTATTACTCCAGTCTTAAGAGTTACATGATCCTGATTTGCTGCTCAAGAAAGATTTCTTATGATCAGTTTGAAAGAATCAGAATCAGAATCAGAATGAGCTTTATTGCCAGGTATGTTTACACATACGAGGAATTTGTTTTCGTGACAGAAGCAGTTGTGCTTCATATTTTTGTGAACAAATATATTTTGAACATGTCTTTTATATTGTGATGAATAAAAGTTCAAAAGAACAGCATTTATTTAGTGTAATATAAATCTTTAAAGGTGGGTTACATTCATTATTTACTTGTTTTGCATTTTGTGAGGTGTTTGTTTGTTTGCATTCTCTCACTTAGCATTATTTTGCTGCTAATGTGTGAATGACACACAGCTGTATGAGTGAAACAATTGGGTTAAAATGCAGTATTGCGGTAAGAAAAGCACTGTAAACAACAGGCACCGTTTTTCAATTAACTTGAATTTAACTGCCCTGACAAAACATTAATAATTCACCATATTCACCATAGAGCATTGTAGCCGCTTGATTCTGCAAAACAACCTACATGTGGGGGGCCTTGTACAGGAAGCTCCGGGTTACACTGTTTCCAAACCACTGAACAGGGATCAAGGTTGGGATCGACTGTGCTAGCAAAACAATCTAACCTCTGCTGGGTCAGTGTTACAGGCTATTAAGTGCCACTTAGGGTTGGTTTTTCTGAATCCCTTTTGCCACCCAGGACTTCCTGATGCCAAGAACACTGCAGACAGGATATGGCTCACGGAAACACTTTCAGACAACTACTCCACCTACCTCTTTTCTACCTCCAGTCAGACACATATCAGTCCAGTATCCAGGTATCAATACAATCTGTGTCACTACAGCTGAGGTTGAGTCAAAAAAAATCACTGTCGTTGATCAAATCAGTGTAGTTGCAAATATTCGTGTGTTCAGTACCAGCTCCATACAAATATATAAAATATACTTGTATATATTGGGACATATATATCTACAACGTATCAATGTTTTCTTTCTTTTTGCACGGTATTGACCTTAAGACGTACAAACAGCACATGGACAGTTGATGCAGAGCTCATCACAAAAAGACTCCAAACCACCTGAGGCCTCGCGTTGATCAAATCAGTGTAGTTGCAAATATTCGTGTGTTCAGTACCAGCTCCATACAAATATATAAAATATACTTGTATATATTGGGACATATATATCTACAACGTATCAATGTTTTCTTTCTTTTTGCACGGTATTGACCTTAAGACTTACAAACAGCACATGGACAGTTGATGCAGAGCTCATCACAAAAAGACTCCAAACCACCTGAGGCCTCATCTGCAGTTTGTACACTGCCACCTGCTGCCTGGCTTCTCAAACCGCAACAAACCAACTTTGCTCATGCAACAGTCACAAACACACAAGGGTAATGCTTTTGCAGTTCTACTTGATGCATGGGCATTGCATAATTAGTTTTAGTTTAACCTAAATATTATTTTATGACATTATTTTATGTTTATGTTAAAAGATAAATATCCAGTATTGCAGTTTGTTTTCATTAATGTCTTCAAACGCAGTGAATACCTGAACATTCCTACTGTATTTTTTCTGACTACGACACTATCAGTTTATGAAGCCATCATGCTGTGATTTTGTTCTTAAATTCATATAGTTTTTAGGATCATTTCTTATTTGTACTCAGGAAATATTCAGACACAGATCGTATCAGATCAGCTTGGAAACAACAGATGGACATCATGCCATCTTTAAAACCCTTCAAACACCAGGTTACCCATCATCACAGAAGATCACGCTCAAAATTCACAACTGATTGCAGGTATTTTATTACAAAATCTTGAAAAAACAACAACAACAAGCAAACAATAAATAAATAAATAAAAACAAAAATTTAATTATATTATAATTATAATATATTATACACCTCTCTTGTTCACCAAGACTGCATTTATTTTTTATAACTCAGATAAACAGTAAAATTGTGAAATATTATTATCATTTTAAATAAATGGTTTCTATTAAAAACTTTTTTTTAAATTTAATTTATTCCTGTGATAATAATGTTGAATTTTTAGCAGCCATTACTTCAGTCTTAAGTGCCTCCTGATTCTTCAGAAATCATTCTGATATGCTGATTTGATGCTAAAAAGCATTTCTTATTAAACAATTAATTTAAACAATTTTAGCTTATTAAAAAACAATATAACATACTAACAACAATAAAACTATTTAATACATACATAAAACAGATAAATAATTGCAAATCCCTTTTCAGTTATGAACAGCCACTAGAGATTGATCAGATATATGGTCTTTCAAACATATTATAACTTGATGCTTTGATTCAGTGCTTTTAATGTAATCATGCCATTCTGCTAAGCTGTAAATGTGTGTTTCAGCATAAACAAGGCGCTTAATGTTTCTGAATGTCTGAGATTATCCCTTTTAAATCCAGATGTTCTGGTTTGCAGTGAAGGACACAGCTGTTTCCATGTGGTGAAACCATATAAAGTTGGACACTACATCATCCACCCAGAGTTTGTATCAGAAGCAAAGCACTACTAAAAGCCACAGTGTTTGGGCATTTTATAACTTTTTTTTTCATTTATTGTCCGTTTGATAATGTCATTTTACAGTGTATTATTGAGGTAGGCCTACGTTATGTGTTTGGAGATCATGCCTTGTAAAATATGCTTGGGTGCAGCTTCATTTTATTGACTGTAGAATGTATTTTTGGATGTAAATGTGCATTGCACGACAAATAAACAAGGTTTATGATGTGCCTGTTAAATGTTTGTTATTATTTTGTCTTACAAACATTACCATGGTAACTATAGTTTTTATACAACGTAAATACGACATAGCCTATTAAAGCTTCAACTTACATTAACATCCCAACATCTAGGTGCCCCATTTTAACTAATGAGGGGTAGAAAACACCTTTTCATAAAATAGGTTAAATTCGTAAATAGGTTGCATTAAATTGATTTATTTAACCAAACTCACACCAGTCAAATCAGTTGATACATTTGAAATCTATTTTGACAACTGGTTAAAATAGTTACTCTATTCAAAACCATGCATTATAGGCTGCCATTATAGGCTAAAAAGACCATAAAAATGCAAACTTTGCCACCGCTGTCATAAAAAAATGTATTTAAACATTTTATTTATTTAGAAAATGGCTAAAATATACTTTAAAATAAAATGTCCTATTTAATAATTATAATAATATAGAAAAATGTATTTATTTATTTTCATACCACACTCTTTAACGATCGACATATTAAAATAAAGTAGCTTTTTAGTTTTAAAGTAGTGATCGTAGTAACGTTAAATGGTATTTTGGCGGGATGGCGGGTTACCATGGTATATTGTTTTGTATATTTTTGAGATCCACAGAAAACAAACTTGTTAAGCGCTGTTTTCTTTGTTAGACTAATCAACACATACAACACGACATTTTGTATATTTATAGCTGCTGACAGGCAATCATACCCAAACCGCAATATTACCACTTTCTCTTTCGCTGAGTAGCCTATAAAACTCAATTTCCCAGAGTTGCAGAGCGAGTCGCCACATAAACTCCTCCCATAACAAGACACGGCGTTTTCAGCGTCTTGAATTGGTTGAGGGAACAACATGTCAACAAGACACGAAACCAACAGTCCTCGAGCTGGTAAGTATGTTATTTCATGTAACTGCAAATGTTTAGGCATTTAAATAGCGAATTCCTCCTGTCAGCCGCGGTAATACCCTGCGTGTTTTACAGTAGACTCCCCCTTGCCTGATACATCGACCACTGGCTGTCTTATTTCATTTCATGTTGTAAAGAGATTTCCTTTGTCGTTGTCCCATGATAATGTGACCATTTAAGGAGTTTTAGATCTATTCTAATATTATTGTAGTGACTACTACATATCTCAGTACTTGTGTTACACTTTGACCCATGTGATAACCTATCTGTGTGTTAGGTCTCATCTGTTCTGAGTTATTAAAATAGTCCAGTGCTTGGCTATTTTAGTAAAAGTTTACTTTCATACAACGTGGTGATACAACTCTGACCTATTTACATGTCCATGTATGTACAGTACTGTCATTGCCCTTTTTGAGCTTCTATCTGGAATAAAATAAGGTAGCAAAGACTGAATAACCAGTTTTCTGTTCATAGTCACATGATCCGAATCAGCAAAATTATGTTTACTTGAGAGCTGTGAGATAATACATGATCGCTTCATCCCATCAGAAACATTTTCTTGTTATTGTGCTGGTATCTTGGCAGGATTAGGACTGCTGTGGACAGCTGACTCCCAAAGCTTTTGATATTCTTCATATTCTGTGAGATGGTTAGTTTGCAGGAGTAACAGAAATTAACTTCTAAGTTTAAATTGATTTTTTACCTTTTATGGGCATTTTTACCTTTATAAGGCCATTTTTTTTCTAACCTAATTAAATGTATGCATCATCTTTTGTGTTAAATTCTAAAATGTAATCAATATGCAAATATTTAGATACTGTAGGGCTGTGATTAATCAAATTAAATCAGTATCAACAAAATGTGTGTTTGCAATGCAGAGGTGGCACAGAATCTGCATCTGAAGTGGCATTTAGATGCATTAACACAGACTGTTTAATGCAGGACATGAATGCAGTTAACCTGCAGTTACAAATGCATAATTTATGTTTTGATGTTGTTGTTTTGTAAAAAAAAAAAAAAAACCCAAAACATTGAATACTGATATTTGAAATGATTTGGGGAAAAAAAGGGGAACTATAGCCTACTTTAAATATAAACCTAAAGTCAGCTGTAGGTGGCGGCACATCACTGCATGAGTGAGTCATTGAGTCATTCCTTCAACCGATTCATTCAAACGGCTGATTGATTCAGTAACGAAACACTATTGTGTATTATAAATGTCATATAAAAGTAACGCATATAAAATAACAAATATAAAAGTCATACGGGGGCATTTTTGCCCCTGTATCTTGAATTCTGGTGGAATTCTAAATGTATTTTAATAGACTAAATCATGCAGTGAAAGCGTGAACTAAATGGGCACACACAGTAGTCTAATCTACATCTCATAGTGTATGCGTACACTCTCTGGGTGTGTTTTTGTTTGGTTTTTGTGATATACTTGATAATGTCAAATCGCATATCGTTTAAACCACAACTACGATATTATCGTAGACAATATATAAGCACACCCCTAATTACAAGTACAACCTTTTTTACTTCTTAAATGTAATGTTCTGATTCAAAACGTTTATTTGGTTGTTTTGATTCAAATCTCTTTATTTATTTTTATTTTTTTTAAAGTGACTTGACAAAATGAGACGGATCCCAAGGCCACTGAAAAGGTGGGCAGTCACTGTTACATCTTATTAGTGTGCTGTACATTTCCCTCAAAAACATAAAGAGGGAGCCTCTGCACTGGCAGTTCAGCTCTAGGTCTTTCTTCAGTAGAAAACATTGTCCATTAACAGTGCTTTTCATTTCAACCAAGTGTGTCTGGTGGCACTTAGCCAGTCTCAAAGTTTTGCAGATGGCGTTGAATACTGCAGACCCAGAGGCCCTTGTGTTGTCCTCTGGTGCAGTCAATTCACACACTGCTTCAGTGAGAAACCTTGGCAGCATGAATAAACTGATTTGTTTATGCCTTTACCTCCCAGCAGACCAATTCAGGCCGATATCAAAGCTAAAGTTTTTTTTTTTTGAATACTTAATGCTGGAATTTGTACTGTGATTCCTACATCTGCATGACAAGCAGATTTTTGTTTGGACTTTGTTTCAACCTTTTACATTGACACGTTTTGCCACTCCTTTTCCCTCAGGCTCATAATGAACAAGAGGAAAATGTTACATTGAGAGAAGGAAAAATGGATGCAAGACTCAATTTTGCACAAATTTTGCAAGTTATTCACTTTTGTTCTCTGTCTGCCAAATGTCTTCTATAGTCTGTATAAAATTTTAGCCTGCAGTTTTATCAGCTTTTCAACTGTGAATTCAAAAACTAAGACTCAGAATGTACCAAGTAGTCCCAGGAGGTGCAGGAGGAACAATTACTGATGGCATGCCCATCAAGAAGATAGACAAGGACAGTCGCCCTCTGGTGGGGGCTGGAGTTATTGGTGTGATTCTGGTGATTGCAGCAGTGACTGCATGGTGCTATTATATTGCCTCCCTACGTAAAGCTGACCTGCTGAAGACAGAATTGCTTGATTTGAATAAGGATGGCTTTCTCATCCGTAACCAGGCTGGAGGGATTGTCTTGAAGATGGGCTTCAGGTCAGTATGCATGGTGCATATATTCTTCTGATCCCAAAATGTTCTGAGAGCACTGCAGACAACAGTAATATAGGTCCATGAAAAAGAAAAGGTAAAATCTTTAAAAAAAGTACTTTAAAACACATGCCAATTTGAAATTAATTGAACTTTTATACCATTTTCAAAAATGTAAACAGGTTTTAAACACATTTTCAAAGTAATTTTTCAAATATCCTGAATAATTAATAAATACCATTGTTTTGGGGTCATTGTATGAATGGCATTATTAGTGTATTTTTGATCACATGAAAGAAAGAAACTAATATATGCTTGCTGATTTCAGATCTGGCACGCTTGATCTAGACTCCTGCTCGAAGGAGGGAGTGATCCTTCGCTGCTCACGTTCGTTTGCTGGCAAGGTGAACTTCTTCATTATGACCGTAAAGCCAAAGGAAACGGTGATGTGTTACCGTGTGCGTTGGGAAGAGTTGGAGTCAGACCGACCTGTGGAGCACGCCATGTCCTACAATGAATCGCACTGGTATGGTGGTGCTGAGACTGCTGTTCAGCATTGGCCTATTGCCATTTTGGGCCAGCAGGCACCCAAACCTTTTGTCACCAGTGACGTGTACTCCAATCGCCATGACTTCGGTGGCATCCTGGAGCGCTACTGGCTTTCGTCCAACGCGACTGCCATTAAGATCAATGACTCTGTGCCCTTCCACCTGGGCTGGAATGATACAGAGAAAACCATGTACTTCCAGGCACGATATCAGGACAGTCCATACAAACCTGCACCTGGAAGGCCTCCCTATGCTGAGCTTAGTTACAGAGTCTGTGTGGGCCCAGATGTGACCTCTATCCACAAGGTCATGGTTCGTCGATACTTCCCTAAACCCAACAAAGTGCCTGCCAAAGAAATGTTCTGGCACCCAATATGGTCCACCTGGGCTTTACATAAAACTGACATCAATCAGGAAAAGCTTTTAACTTATGCAGAGAATATAAGCAAACATGGTTTTAACTGTAGCCACTTAGAACTTGATGATCGTTACACCAGTCAGTACGGGGAATTTGAGTTTGACACACAGAAGTTCCCAAATGCTTCTGCCATGTTTCAAAAGCTCAAGGCAGATGGCTTCCTGGTATCCCTGTGGACACATCCCTTTGTGAATTATGATTCTACCAATTTTGGGCCATGTGTACAGAAAGGGCTGTTCGTGATGGAGCCTACAGGTCAACTTCCTGCCTTGGTTAAGTGGTGGAATGGCATTGGTGGAATCCTCGATTTTACCAATTCAGAAGCTCGCAACTGGTTCATGTCCCAGCTTCGCTCTTTACGCCAGAAATATGGTGTTTCTTCCTTCAAGTTTGATGCAGGCGAGACCAACTACTTGCCCTGGCAGTTTAGAACTCGAGTCCACCTCCCCGACCCAAGCACCTTCACTCGCCGCTACACCGAAATGGCCATTCCTTTCAACGAACGTGCTGAACTTCGGTCTGGCTACAGCTCTCAGAATATCTCCTGTTTTTTCCGTCCAATCGACCGGGACTCTGTGTGGGGCTATGAACTTGGCCTGAAGTCCCTGATTCCAACCGTCCTCACTATTAGTATCCTGGGCTACCAGTTTATCTTGCCAGACATGATTGGAGGCAATGCCTATCCCAACCGTACTGATGGAAACAGCAAGCTGCCAGACCGTGAGCTCTATATTCGGTGGCTGGAGCTGTCTGCTTTCATGCCTTCCATGCAGTTCTCCATTCCTCCATGGGAGTACGATGACGAGGTGGTGGCTATCGCTCAGCGGTTCACCGAACTACATGAGACACTAGTGGCTCCCAGGGTCATAGAACTGGCTGGAGAAGTACTGGACACTGGGGACCCCATAATTCGCCCATTATGGTGGATCGCCACCAGTGATGAAACGGCTTATAGAGTTGACTCACAGTTTTTGATAGGAGATGACTTGATGGTGGCACCAGTACTGGAGCCGGGCAAGCAAGAAAGGGATATCTATCTACCAGCTGGACGCTGGAAAAGTTACAAAGGAGAACGATTTGACAACAAAGAGCCAATACATCTAACAGATTATCCAGTTGATCTTGATGAAATTGCTTACTTTGAATGGGCTCAGTGAGACTTATGGGAAGCATCTGGAGTTTTGAGCATGTCTTCCATTAAAAGGGTTTGTGAAGATATTAATTAATTTTTTTTCTTCAGGGAATTTAGTTATTCATCCAGGGTTTAAATTTAACAAAAACAGGACTATTTAAGAAATAAGCTTCCGGTTGCATATTTTGACATTCTTCATCAGCTTGGCTGTGCTGTTTTGTGCCATTACAACAGTTAAACATGCATTCGATATCTGAAGCTAATGTCTTAATCCGTGCCTTGCATTTAAACAGTGAATGTCTTTGAGATACCAGCCCAAAACTTTGACACAGTTAAGCTTTTACATATGCTTCTTGCCAAATTAACTAACTTTAAGGATGTATTAACGGGCTGTGACAGGTAATTTTGCACAATATATCCTTGACGTTCTCTCATCTGCATTTTTAAAAAGGGAAATTTTACCAGTACTGTACATAAGCCTTCCTCTTGCAAGGCATATGTTATTATTTTCAGATGTTCTCCACATAGCAAATCAACTTGATTTCTCTGAAATGTACAATTTTGCGAATGCATTTAAAACACTAATGTATGGCTTTTTAACTGCAAGCAATAACAATGTTGCATCCCCTATATACTACAGTAAACTTAGGCTGTGCATGCATCACATTTGAGCATAATCTGCCCTACTCTTGTCTTGTAAGCACCAATACTTGAAATAATCACATTAGAAGTTTGTATGAGTAATGTTGCATTAATGACCAGCAGTCTTTTTTAATCTACTTGCTAAACTGTCATTATGTAGTGCCAAATACATCACCAACAGGCCTTGTTCAAGCATTACTGCATTACTGCCACATTCACAAAAACATTTCCTGCCACATAAAATACAGTTCTTTTTCTTTTCATATTAAGTTGATGTGTGCTGCTCATCTTGTTTTGAATATTGTGCCGTGCTGCCTAATTTTTGTGTTTTGCAATAAGGGCACAACACTTAATGCTTAGTCAGTTAATCTTTATCAGATTATATTTTTGCTGTGCAAGGGTCACCTTTGTGTTTGTTGTGTTTGTTTAACGCTCTTCCAGCACGCTGACAATCGACTTGCACTGCAAGCTTTCTCTAATCTACGACCTTCAAGCTTATTTTTAGCTCTTCCCACACAACTGTGAAAGCGCACTCATCCACTCTGGTGAAACAATGAATCTGTCAAGCAATGTATCTGCTCTAAAAGTAGCTACAGAGTACGTAGACACATGGCAGCTGCCTTTTCAGTACTTGAGCACCTCAAATAACCGTTTAGTGTGTTGCTTCCTGGTATTTTAATAACTTACTTGAGAAGAGGTGTTTGGGATGATTTTCTTCACTGGGACTATGTGCTTATGGATTTTAGAGGAGATTTTATGGATTTCTGAGGAGATCTTGTTAATAGGCCCCTGACAGTGTGGGCCCTTGGTTGAACCAGACAGACTAGACTGCTGATGTTCCAGTTTTTTTTTTTTTTCCATAAAGACTGATATTGTGTGAACATAAATTCCCAGAAGCAAAAATGCTTGTTTGTACATCTTATAGACTTTGTGTGTGTGTGTGTGTGTGTGTGTGTTCCTTCACCATCATCTGTGTGTGGCTTTTAAAAATGTCTAAAAATATCCAAAATGTCTCGGACTAATACATTTCTGTTTTTATTTCAAAACAAATAGTAGTGAATGAAAAGTATTTATTTGTTTTGTGAATAAAACTGCATTTTGCTTTGCATTTCACATGTCCTGGAAAAGCAAATGCTGAGTTTGACCAGCTGCCCTGAAAATAGTATCGCTCTCCAGAGTGTCACAGGAGGGCAGTGTTCACCTGCTTTTCTAGTCCTCCACTTGAAGCTTGTGAAGTGTGTTGGCATGGCACAAGAAAATCCTGTACTTTGTTATTTCAGTATTTTTCTCTCACTGAATATAATTAGCCTGATATTGAAGTAAAGTGGTTCCATTAAACTTTTGACCTCTCTCAAGAGTTATGAGTTATTAATTGTATACTTTCTCCTCTGCATTAATTGTACTGCCCTACATTAGCGATAGACTTCAGTGGTCGAATGATGCCACCCACTCACTATTCAGTTCACTATTTTCCCATTTTATAACGTTACTGGACTTGAGCAGCACATGGATTTTGGCACTAATATGTGATGCAATTTTGGCTCGTCTTTCCAGTGGTTATTAGTTTAGTTTATTTGGCATTATGCAGTTGGTTCTGCCAGCCTCAGCCCTCTGTGTATTTCAGTATGGATTTCCATTGTATTACTAATTTGTGGGCAGTAAATGAAAAAGTTAATGAGTGATTTTATGGAACAACTTTGTTGACTTTTGTTGTAAGGTAGGTGCAGGCTGTAAGATTTCCGAACGATTAAAGAATGACGGAAATAAGGGCAGCTCGAATAGCAACTTAAATGTTAATACCCATTCTTAAAATCCAAATAGTCCTTTTGAAATTGCATGTACAAATAGTTTAGATCTAGTTAGTGAGAGATGATTTTATGCCAGAAAACCACTGTCCACAGGTTTTACAGTCTCGAGTGCCGGTTTGCTCCGTCTCCACCTCATTTTCCTTACTGGCAGATTGGGCTGCATTTCTTTGCTAAGTTCAAATGAGGCTTTCAGGCAAGGGCGTCATGTGTCCATGGATTCATTGAACCTCCAACCTCCTCAAGCCCCTCACAGGAATAGTAATTGCAAAGCAGGTTAAGCCTGATCAAAGTTTGAATCAGACTTTGGTCCAGCATTGAATGAAGTCTCCTCAGAGAGGCATCTTCTTGGTTTTTTAGGCCCTACTCATCATTGGTAGATAATGACAGTGTTGAGGTAATTTACAGGTTATACGGAGGTTGCCCTGGATCAATAAATCATTTAGTTGAGTTTGGGACCGAGGTGGAACCGTGATTTGATGAGCAGGAAAGGGCAAAGACCAGTGGTGGCCTGACAGTAATATGTTTGGGCCAATCATTGGACAAGACTTACAACACAATTCCACATTAAGAGAATTTAGTTTTTTATGTTATAAAATTTTTTAAATCAAAGATTTAATACACTGAATGGAATGCACAAGTCAACATGTAATTAGAAAGGAAGCTCAAATGTTTGATTTTTGATTTCATGTGTTATATTGTGCATGCATTATTATTGCAAAGAATAATAATAATACATAATGATCAGCATGATCATGCATATTAGTGAGTGAGTGACGTGACATGTAACTAGGTATGGTGTCCCATACTCAGAATTTGTGCTCTGCATTTAACCCATCCAAGTGCGCGCACACACACACACACACACACACACAGTAGTGAATGCACACACACACACACACTGTGAACACACACCCGCAGCCAATGTTGCTGCACCCGGGAAGCAGTTGGGGGTTCAGTGCCTTGCTCAAGGGCACCTCAGTCGTGGTATTGAAGGTGGA
>NW_015627892.1:323261-327412 GCF_001515625.1 Sinocyclocheilus rhinocerous | reverse complement strand
CACACACACACCCACCCACCCAGAGCAGTGGACAGCCATTTTTTGCTGCGGCGCCCGGCGAGCAGTTGGGGATCTCACCTCAGTTGTGGTATTGAAGGTGGAAGAGAGCGTTGTTCATTCACTCCTACAATCCCTGTCGGTAACGAGACTTGAACCTGCAACCTTTGGGTTACAAGTCTGACTCTAACCATTAGGGCACGACTGAAGAATGAAGCCCCTAAAAATGGTTTGTCTTCTTTATAATGTCGTCAAGATATAATTACTTGCTTCTCCTCTAAAGCAACTTTTATTTTTAGCTGACGTCACCCGCGCTTCTTTTTTCTTTGTTTCGACTACCTATCATTTGTATGAAGCCCCTAAAAGGTACATGGTGATGGAAAAATGAGATGGGAGAAAAAAAAATGTCAGTGCTTCTGTGTTGTCTCCCAAAGAGGTTGTGTTCCACAGAGAAACTTCACAAAAAAGTTATTTGCTAGCATACACAAAGTGCCTCAGGGGAATGCAAGGCATTTGGGAGAGAATGCAAATGCAATGAAATATAATTTAATATAATCCTCCCATCTTTTACATCAATATGTCCCTGTAGGGGCTCTGTACATTTGAGACTACTTTTCATGATTCAATCAATTCCCAATGGATAAATTCAGAAAAATGCTTACCTCTAAAAATGTAAGAATGTTAAATGCAGCTTCCAAAAAAAATCATCTTTAAGATTGTTGCACATTGATTGTAATTTACACATGTGAATCACACATTTGCATGTTTAAATCTGCTGTCTAATACCATTACACAATCCCGTCATAGACTAATACGGAGAACAACCAAGTTATCAAAGCATTTTTTCCTCTGATCACGTCTTATCTTGCCTACAGCACCAGGTGAACTATAGGAGAGCCAGTGCTGACCCCTTAAAAAAAAAAAAAAAAAAAAGTGCATGATGCCTCAGGATAAAATTAAGTCCTATTTCCCTTTGTAATGCATCACATTACAGAAATAAAATAGTAGAACAGTATTTCAGGCTGACTTGAAGGGGTAGTTCACCCAAAAATGAAAACTGTCATCATTTAGGTACTCACCCTGGTATCATTCCAAACCTGTATGACTGTCTTTGTGCAACACAAAAGGTATTTTGTAGAAAGCAGAAAAAGTCATACAGATTTGGAACGACATGAAGGTCAATAAATTATGACAGGATTTTCATTATTGGGTAAACTATCTTGTTAAACGTTAGAAACTGATCCAATCCCTTGATCTAGAGATCTCTCAAAAAGTCTTGTGCTTAAAACGATCAATTTTTGTTGTGAATGGAGCGTTCATGTTTTCACATGAAGTTCCAGCATTATGTGGGTCTTCTAAAATGTTGGTGCAAACCAGGTCACTAACTGTGCTTTAGAGCAGGTTTACTTTGCCTGTCAGATGACGCCTCTACGACATTGATTTGCACTCATGGCCTGCGCAGAAGACACACACTCATATCGATTAGCTGTCTGTATTCCATTCCTCACAAATAAATTCTGTCTGTGGCTTTGTCAGTCTACAATGATATATATCAAAGAGTGAAAAATTTAAGGGGGTCTGAATACTTTCCGTACCCACTGTATATATATAATATATATAATATGAAGAGTTTGGTTCCTAAACGCCATTTTAAAAAAAATTTAGTTTCCGCCTATTGCATCCGGTCGGTATTGAAAAGTCAATTTTTAATTTTACGCAAAATGCGATCTGGATTTGAATTTTTAATGTTATTCCTACCTAAAGATGCTATGTGAAAGTTTGAAACAGAAAATAGTGGATTTCATCTTGCCACTTTCTTGGTAAAGAAAACACATTTTTACTCAAATTAATCAAAATGGATTTATAGTGTTTTGGAACCAAACTCTTCATATGTGTGTGTGTGTGTAAAGTGATTTGGGATTAAAGACAGCATTCTAATATCGTATGATAGCTTAACGCGTTGTGGGAGGGTTCGTTTAATGAGGTGGACGCAGTCTGCGTTACGCCTCGGCTTTTGATAATGTGCCATCGCGTTTGTCACTGATAAATAGTTTTGCTGTTGTGCGGCTGTTGTTTATACCAGCAGAAGCTCAGTGACTCATGACACATTGTGAGTAAGCGCACTTGTGCCCAAAAACAACAAACAATGCGGCTGTTCTCATTTAGACCCAATTGAAGCGCTCGTTCCACTGCTTGGTGATGGAATGACCTGTTAGACGAAATCGGTTCAACATATACTCCAACTGTGCATTCATATTTTTTTCATCCGCTATAAATGGATATGTTTGCAGTGAAAGTTCAAGTTCAAGATAGCTTCATCTGGAGGCGTAAAGTTTGCGTGGAGAAATATATATGTATTTTAATACAGTGCTTGCCAGTTGGTGATCCCAGGCAGTTGCGTGAAGCTCCTTTAGGGGGCAGTACAGCTTCACATCGATTCCTGTTTTGATAGTGAAGCAATGTGGACCTCAGCCCAGATGTGATCAACTGGAAAAAAAGAAGTCCACCTACTCATCTACTCCTACAAGGACGACACAAACCTGGCAGAGCCCCCCTGCGCTCCCTCCTGCCCTGCCTTATGCCCACCCTTTGCAACTTCAGGGATCTTATCTATGCACAATCAGCTTGTAACACTCAAAAGAGAAAGGAAAACTTGAAATCGCATCATATGACCCCTTTAAGTCAAAATTGACCCAATTTACTTTAATATTTTCCTGCTCTTATTGTGCACAGCAGTGCATAATATTCTTAAGAAAAAAGTTGTATTTTATTGTAAATGAAAATGCATTTATTTTCCAAATGCATGTTGATGATTATATGGATTCATCATGTTGTTCATTGTTCAAATGTCAACTTGGTCTTCCGGGAAACAGTCTATTGAACAACCGATCGAGAGTCCCTACTCCCTAGCCTACTTTTTTTTTTTCTTTATCGCTAATTTATTTCACTTGGATGTACGTCACAATACGGAAGAACAGATCTGTTGCTACTTCCGTTTCATCGCAACTTTATTGTAGCAATTTCCTCTGTTGCTGAATGACTTTTCATTCTGCTGATGTCACCTAGTGCAATGTTAACCAATGTCCAAATAGATGTTGATGCATTGATTTAGCTTAATATATTTAGTTTTTCTAAGAAATACGTCAGCTATGTTTTATGTTTATGCTTTAAGGTGTTTTGTGTTTTGGTCTATAGGTTTGTGCCATGCTAAGTTATGGAAGTGCCAAATTGTGAAGACCCTGCTGAAAACCAGGTTGGTGGTTTAGTTAAACTTGCATCCAGACCAGCTAGCCCCAAGGTGTCCAAAAACCTTCAAAACAATCAAAGCAGTCTAACTATTTTGGCCAGGTGGAGACCAGGGGCCTGTACCATGATGGTGGCTGAACAAACTCGGGGTTACAGGATTAGTTTTGAGTTGACCAAACAAAACCAGTCCAATCCGGTTTGTTGGTACCATGAAGCTCATCATCAACTTTCTCTGTCAACTCAGGCTTGATCCTGAGTTAATGGCGCACGTGCACATGAAAGAGTGACATCAGTAATGAACAGCCAATCACATGCCTTGAAACTGTGATTCACTTCTCGCGAGAGAGTCCGTGCGATTCACTACCAACGATTAAAATATTCAACAATATGAAGAATTTAAACACATTTACAAGATGAAACGATCTATCCATGAAAGAGGAAAACTTAAAGAAAACATCTTGCCTTATAAGTGCAAGTAAAAGTTGTAAAGTTAGTTCATAGAGTTGATAATATTTATAGGTATAAAAACACTTAAAAATCTAAGCTAATATGTAGTCATGTTTAAAGCTATTGATTTTAAAACGTATTTATATTGCATATTATCTATATGTTTATATTCATTTAAAATAAAAGCTTAATAATTACTGTTAAACTAAGCTAGCTTGTGTAATGGATTAAGGGTATAATAATTATATAAATCATATAAAATAATCATCTCTAAATTCAGACATCTTTAAAAATGTTCTACTATGTAGCATCCTTTAATTTGGAGTAAGAGAAACTGGGGGAGTGGCTTTATTGCGTCAGACATGTGTCACTTTGCTTGAAGCTGATTGGTCAAATTTCACTTTGCGATCTCTAAACCAGAACATAACCTGCCCCAGAGCAGGTTAGCTGTGGAGTGTAAG
>NW_015627892.1:281162-320805 GCF_001515625.1 Sinocyclocheilus rhinocerous | reverse complement strand
ATGTGTCACTTTGCTTGAAGCTGATTGGTCAAATTTGGGTTTGAGATCTCTAAACCAGAACATAACCTGCCCCAGAGCAGGTTAGCCGTGGAGTGTAAGTTACTAAGGCAATGAATGCCGCTAAAAGCCAAGCCACTTTTTATGGTACCTAAAACCCAGGATTGGTGCAAACTAAACTGAAACTTACCTGGCTAGCCAGCTAATCTGGCTTCATGGTACAGGCCCCAGCTAACCCATCTTAGGCTTTGTTGTTGTTGTTGTTTTTGAATAGTGATGATAAATAGTGGAAACTTTTAATTTTTGGCAGTTCTTTCATTTTATTTATTTATTTATTTCTTGTTTATTTCAAAATCAATGAACATTCGGATGTGCATAGCAAATAAAATAAATGAGCGGCCCTGAATGATATACTCAAGCTAATGAAAATTGAGTATCACTATCTAAAAAGCTTATCTGGTGAAATAGTACATTAATTGATATCTCCTCTGTGGAGACACTTTAGAGCACCTGTGCCCTGCTAAACCATTTCTGTACTATTTTCTGAAGTACTAATGAGTGGTTAAAAGCATGCTTTTAATAGATTTCTTTTCTCACTTCATAGTTATGGATGAAGATCCCCTGTGGCAGACATGCAACATTTAGCATCTTTATACATCCACGAGTTCCCTGAGCGATGACGCATGACGGGCCTTGTATGAAAGGTAAACTTAAGTTCTGGTAGTTCGCTCATAAAGGGTTGATGATTTAACGAGAGGTGCATCGATCTAGCTTCATTTCGTTTTGAATTTTTAATCAATAGTCATGGCCAGAGGGAGATGATAAAGAAGAGGCTACTTAATGAGACTGG
Organism: Sinocyclocheilus rhinocerous; assembly: GCF_001515625.1. Classification (NCBI taxonomy): domain Eukaryota; kingdom Metazoa; phylum Chordata; class Actinopteri; order Cypriniformes; family Cyprinidae; genus Sinocyclocheilus; species Sinocyclocheilus rhinocerous. Next base: position 319,958 of record NW_015627892.1, on the reverse strand, counting down.
TAATGGGCAGGATCTCCACAGTGGATCATTCCTGTTTGAGGACCCAGCTGTTCTGAAGGATGAGCACACTAAGCTTTGATACCGAGGAATGGTAGGAAGGGATTACTGCTGGAAACAGGACCTTGGCTGCTCCGAGTGCTACTTGACCTTGAATAATGTCATACTTTATGATCTGTGCCGAAGTGAAACTCTGGTTCACCAGCTGCGATGCCTCTCAAAATCAGTGTCTGAAAAAACGAGGAGATTGAGAAAAATTAGCTGTAATTTCTGAAGCTGAAAACTTTAAAAATGTCGTAAATGGGTGCTTATTGAATGTGACACTGATTAGCCAAAGGAGCAATGGAGAAAGATGATGGACTGTTTCATTAATTATACAATTTTATGACATTCAGAATTACACTGATGTAATGGTGGAATTTATTTGATTTAATGGGTAACATTTTATTTTTATTTTTGATGCTGGATTATAAGTCTTCTAACTAAATGTACATTTTTAATTATTAGTTTTTAGGTAGATGCAGATGGTGCGGGGAACATTTAATTTCTCATAACAAGTAGAGGCACTGTTCCACTGGTGCAATTTTATTTTAAGTCAGGCCATGTACTATAATTAAGGCATAGCTCACCCAGAACTTCAAATTTTGTCATCATTTACTCTCCCACAATTTGTACTAAACTCATATGATGACATATGGTCTTTTCTGTAGACCACATAGGAGATCTTTGGAAGGGTGTTCCTGCTTTTCCAGAAACTGCCAAACTTTAAAAATGACCAAAACAGCAATTAAAGTTCCCTAACTATGGTCCATATGATTTGTGCACCATATTCCAAGTATTGAAGCCAGCCTTATGTGAGGAACAGACTGAAATTTAAGTTATTTACTGAAAATCTTCCCAGTTGGTTACGAAAGGCACATTTGAATATACACAAACTTGAATGAGATTTGACAGCTGAGGTAGAGAAAATTACTGCTTAAAGGGTTAGTGCATCCAAAAATGAAAATTAAGTTGTGATTTATTCACCCACATCTTTCCAAAAGAATTTCTTTCTTCATATGAAGTGATTGTGTCTCTTTTGGAGTCTAGGATTAAACTGCTCAATTCATATGTATTAGTTTCATAATGTTTTCATTAACTTTTTGAAGGTTTTGGTGGAATGGACACTCAGTGTAAGGAGTGAAATCTCTCAGATTTCATCAAAAATATCTTAATTTGTGTTTTGAAGATGAATGAAAGTCTAATGGGTTTGGATCGACAAGTGGTTGAGTAAAGGATATCATTTCTTTTTAATCACTTTAACTTTCTGTTTGAGCTCCACAGAAGCAAAGCAACAGAGGCTAAGTAAATAACAACTAAACTTTATTTTTAAGGTGAACTGTCCCTTTAAGGATGGAAGCTGTTTTGAATAAGCTCCCAATTCTAAAATTGTTGTGTCGGATGATCTGATGTTTCTGAGGAATCCTGTTTCTTTTGTTTGAAACTAACGGTCAGACTTGCAACATCAGGACTGCTGAAACCGCTCTCAGTCAACGCTTTCCCGCCATCGCAAGAGTGACCTTCCATCTGCCGAGTCGTGTCTGAGGGGAACTTGTCTGTCCTTGCTGGGTAACAAATGACCCTGACACACCAGAGACTCTGTGCTTGCACCTGCTTAACTTTTCTCACCCGTCTGCCTCCCATCGCGCCAGACTGACAAAGCTCAGGGCCCTGTGGGCTCCAGATGATACTTTTCGGACCGAGCGGCACACTAGCAGTTGAGAGCGGCTTACTATGGCTTTGGCAGCATCTGTCAGCTCTGGGGTTGGTACAGCCCTTGGGGGATGATAGACTTGCTTATAAATAACCCTGAAATGAATTAAAAGAGATAAAGAGGCGCCTGTTGCCGAGGAGACGGAGAGCTCTCCGCTTTGGCCAGAGGGCCTGTCTGGGGTGTCGGGAGAGGCCGATACGGTCGAGAGGGAGCGGGAGGTATAATTGAAACATTGCGCCGTGGCAGAGTGGCCTTTGGTGTGATTGATACCGTTTTGGAGTACTCCTGTTTGCCTGGGCTCCGGGGGATTTACCTGAGGCAGAGAAGGGAAGGGGGGATGCTTAGGTGGCTCATCTGGGTTTGGCAGAAAATTGCTGCCATCCATCAAGTACCAGATTTAACGAATGCTGAAACCGGGCCACCCGGCAAAGGATTCTTATTTAAGGCAGTGAACCAGGAAACGTGCGAGGGGCATGGACTGGTGCGGGTCTAACAATCAGCCAGTCAGCTCCTTTATTCAACAAGCGAGCGACAGCCCCTGAGGCCAGTGCATGGGGTTCCGGCTTGTTGGCCTTGCAACACTCTCCCTGAAGGGAAGTGGTGGGAAGTCAATGGGAAAAAGAGGTAGAGAGAGTTTTGTGGAAAGGGGACAAGAAGAAGGCAACAGGGCTTGGCCGTGTCCCCTGATGAGCTAGCATGCTTCATCTTTCTTGCACGTTTACCTGGAATTGTGGCTTGATGGGATTTTCAGCGCTGTGGCCTTCATGCCTTGCCGGCAAGCGGCCGGGGGGGCCTAAGGCCAGGCTTCCGAGCTCTGCGGCAAAGTGCATGCCCTCGCTGGCTCTCTGACTCCCTTAACACTGCACCACCTTTGCCTGAACTTGCAGAAGAAAATCTAGAGTGCAGGTTTTAATAGTTCTGTAAGAGTGAAAAATGAAATGCAACTTCACATTTTCTGCCGTCGTGGAATGCCAAAGCATGGCTGAAACCTAGGGTCTCAAACTCTAATTACCTATGGGGTCTGTGGCAGCCTCCAGCAGGGTCCAGTTGAACAGATACAACTGTTTTTACAACCATGAATTTGAACTATGTAAAGTTTTTGGTGCAGTTATTAATGCATGGACAGATGTTTTCAAGGTTCCTCCCAGATCGTAGCCATCACAGGAAGTGACCAGTCATCAGAAACTGACTTTGAGGTTCTGGTAAGAAGATTGTGTTCATGTTTTATTCTGTAATAAGCCACTTGGAAAGTCATATATATTAGGCATATATATTAGACTTTAAGGGAATCAGGTAATATAATTAAAGCCTGAACCACAATGCAAAGAAAAAAAAACTGATTTGCGGGATGGATTTAAGGATAAACTGTTCAAACTAATTTGGTTGGTAGTTATGCATGCTTATCCATGTTCTGCAGTATTTAAAGTAGGGATGCATGATACACAGTTATTATCCGACACATGATTATTTTAATTTAGCTGAATAAATTGATGTTGATTTTTAAATTGTACTTCTTTTATCTATTTTTACACTTAAATTGCCTGTGCCATCATGTTACGCTCGCTTCTCATGCTCAAAGTTAATCTAAAAAAAAAACCTAATAATTTAATTTAACACTGTTAATGTAATCTTTAGCAAATTTCTAAGTAATATCCATTTTTTCCTACTGTTTATTATAGTGTGACACCTACATCCAGTATTAGTATTTGAAATGATCGAGGTTTCGTTTTTAATGTTTTGTCTTAAATTTTTTTTAGCCATTTATTCGTTTTTGGCCATAACGAGATTTTTCTATTTATTATATCCAACAGAATTTGAATGTCATTTGAAGTCAAAATGAAATAAAAAACTACCTTATTAGTACTATTTTAGTACCTTATCAGTACTAGTATTATTTTATACTAAATAAAAGAATAGTAAATAATTATTATTTACTTTATTACTCCAGGTTTATTGTCTTATTGTGGTCAATTCATCACTGGATGTAATCCCAGAAAAAAGGTTTGTCTTCATAATCTTTCATCAACCCATCTCTAACCACATTGCTCCATTCTGGTACGTAACACTCACTTTTCACGATCCAGTCAGTTCCTGATGTTAACTTTAAGACAACAGTTTGAGAAGTAACACCAGTGCAACTACAAAACCACTGCGTGTTTGGCAGTAAACATTCGGTTGAAGTACTGTTTTGATTAATGTCTAGTTTAGGTTGGTGTCGATGGAACTTGTACGTTCTGCAGGATGAATTGCAGACCATGTAAAAAAAAAGGACACCTGCACGCCTTGTGGCACGGGGCAGAAAATGGACCTGTTTTATTTACTTCCCTCCCTTTGTCCCTGGTTCCCTCTTCTTCCTTCAGTCCCTGAGAAGGTTAAATTTTTTCTTCTATTTATCTATTGTATAGATTTTCCCACCATCTTCTGTTCAGACAAAATGCCGCCCACTAAGAAACCGTGGAGTAAACATCATTTCATAGCTTAGGCTGAAAGGCGGGAAGGAGGCGAGCGAGGAGAGACAGAGAGGGCGGTGCACTCGCAGACACACAAAATCAATGCTGATCAATGTTTTATATCACCAAGATGCTGCTCCTCTCGACCGGCTGGAAAAACCCCCCACCTCCCAATCACCTCTTCTACAAGAGGGCGTCAAGTCCCTCTGGTGTTTTACCCAGAGTTCAATAACCAACTCCACCCTCAATCAAGAGTGAGAAAAGAGGACAACAATAAGGAGAAATTGAGGACACTCAACAGGCATGTAAAAGGTTGGTGCAGTGATAATAACTAATATTAAACACATACTATGTCAGTGAATCACATACATCAACATATGCTGAGAAAACCCCTCAAACCACGCTAAAAAATTACAAAAAAAGACAATCGAAATGTATGTTGTTTGTTCTTTTTCTATGAACATAAGGTTGTCCACAGGGTCCATAGCAGTCCATTTTTTCTATATCTGTCCAAGGTAGATATAGAGGCTGCTTTATATTAATATTTGTTGTATGAAGTTTGGGGTCAGTTTTTAGAGACTTGTAAAGCTGCATTTATTTAAAAAATACAGTAAAAACAGTAATATTATACATTTGAATATATTTTCTAATGTAATTTATTCCTGTGATGGCAACGCTGAATTTTCAGCAGCCATTACTTAAGTCTTCAGTGACATGATCCTTCAGAAATTATTCTAATATGATGATTTGAGTAACATTTCTCATTATTATCAATGTTGAAAACAGTTGTGCTGCTTAATATTTTTGTGAGCAAAATATGTTTGCTGAATTAAATCTCACTGACCCCAAACTTTTAAACGATAGCGTGTATATAACTAGAATTTGGGAAGGAAACTCTTTGAATTATCATGGAAATATTGCAAAACATCAATGCAATGCAGAAAAGCTAAATATTTTCTTTTATCATTTTTTTATTTTTGATCTTTTTTTTTCTTCAATAATTGGTTTATTTATTTGGATTTTCCACAACTCTCAAAAGATGTTGTCAGAGTAGCACTTATTTTGTGCACTTCTTTAATTATAAAAAGCTCATGATATTATTCCAAAAAACATTCACATGCAGAAAGATGTCTTTGGCCATTGCTTTGTCTTGTTTTGCAGCATCTTATGCCATGAACAGCACATTTTTAAGATGGTGTGTGAAGTTTAATAACTGCATTATGTTTTATTCTTTTGTGCTGTATCTAGTTGTGTCTTAATCATATTACTATATATCATAATGAGTTGATAGCCTTACTAAAAATATGAACTAACTTTTATGGTGTCTGCATTATTAGACAAAACTGTCATTTCTTTATGATTGTCCTTTGGTGAAGGAGTTTGGCCTTATCTGTTAAAAAGTGCACACACATGCGGTGAGGAAGGAGTCAACGTGATTGGTTTTGGCGATACAGGGAGAACATGTATTGCATTCACAGATAGAGTTGGAGTATCCAGTAAGGAATATTACAGACCAAAAAGATAAAGTGTAACACAATGTGTGTAGCGCCACAAGCTTCTCTGTTAACACCCATAAATAAATTAATAAACAAAAGATCCAAGATATCCCATGTAATTTTCTGCCCGCCTGTGTTAAAGAGATGGAGCGTGTGCGTTGTGTAAATGGCCCAATATACTACCAAGACACAAAAATTCAATACCATCTTCTCTCACACAGTAAACAGTATTTTTTAAAAGCATGACCAGCAAACACAGAGACAAGCAAATTTAATCCAGAGTTTTTTAACAGGTCTGAGTGGATCGATACCGCAATCCCTTAGACGCACAGAGCATTTCTAAAGCGACAACAACAGCAGGAAATAATGATACTTGGGGAAAAAAGGGAGCAACTGTCAGAATAGAGGCTGGCTCATCGGCGATGGTGTCTGTTCTCTCTAATTAATTTTCTCAGAAATGGAGACAAAGTGTGCCAGAGTTTTATTTCCATGCCCAGCACAAGAAGCTAATGAGTTTTCCTACTGAGCAAAGCTGAAGATAACCAGGAAGGTGGTTGCGGGGGGAGGAACACATGCATACCATTCCTACTTAATGTGCTTCTCAAATGAATTTCCTATCAGCTCAACTTGTGCTATAATGGTGATTTTATAGCTCATGGAGCTTCAGCAGTGGTGAGTTGTGTTGCGGATGGTGCACAGGAGATAAAAACCTTAGGTCGCTTGTGAAACAATGCAAATTGGGAAATGTGCGATATCTGTGAGTACTGGAACTGCTGTTGCTGTTTGTAGTCATGCTGTCATAATGCAGAAATTCACAAGCATTTAAAAGGATGGTACACCAAAAAAAAAAAAAAAAAATTTTTTTCAGTGAAATTTCAAAAGCAATAATATAGCACACAAGTTGTATGGACCACCATATGAAACTTTTATGAGGCTTTTGCTTCATTTCTTAATTAATTTTCATTACAGAATTCTTCTTTTTGTGTTCCACAGAAGAAAATATAGTGTAAATTATGACATGGGGTGTAAAGGCATTTCTTTAAGGTGCTTGTTGGACAACTTTTCATTAATTAATCTCACAAAATCATGTCCAGGTCACATTTCATCCCAAAATAAAATAAAATAAATAAATAATATAAATACAAATAAAAACAGAGAATTACAAAGAAAGAAAATAAAGGCTTTTTAGGCCATTAAGACACCACCACTACTACTACTACTACTAACTAATAAGTATTTTTTACACAAAGTACTGTAATATATAGACTAAATATATATTAAAAATTAAAATAGGGGCAACAGATACCACCATGAATACTATCAGATATACTTTAAATACTTTATTTAAAATATATATTGTACTTTCTTACTACACTAATAAAGACTTTTTTTGCATTCCAGTAATGAGATTTCAACTTTTTTTAGTGATCCTCATTTTAAAAAATTTTAAGCATTTATTTATTTATTTACAGTGATTCTCATTAATTGCAATATTTTTTTGCACAAATTAGTGTAATATGTTTTTTTTATTTAAAACAACTAAAATTTAAATTGGTAAAACACAATGAAGTTTAAATACTTTACTGTATTATATATATATATATATATATTAAAACCTTCTCCAGAGTGCTCAGGACCTCAGACTGGAACTAAGGTTTACCTTCCAACAAGACAATGACCCTAAGCACACAGCTAAAATAATGAAGGAGTGGCTTCACAACAACTCTGTTACTGTTCTTGAATGGCCCAGCCAGATCCCTGACTTAAACCCAATTGAGCATCTCTGGAGAGACCTAAAAATGGCTGTCCACCAACGTTTACCATCCAACCTGACAGAACTGGAGAGGATCTGCAAGGAGGAATGGCAGAGGATCCCCAAATCCATGTGTGAAAAACTTGTTGCATCTTTCCCAAAAAGACTCATGGCTGTATTAGATCAAATGGGTGCTTCTACTAAATACTGAGCAGAGGGTCTGAATACTTAGGACCATGTTATATTTCAGTTTTTCTTTTTTAATAAATCTGCAAAGATGTCAACAATTCTGTGTTTTTCTGTCAATATGGGGTGCTGTGTGTACATTAATGAGGAACAAAAATTAACTTAAATGATTTTAGCAAATGGCTGCAATATAACAAAGAGTGAAAAATTTAAGGGGGTCTGAATACTTTCCGTACCCACTGTATATTCTTTAAAATTTTGATATTTATGTAAAATATGATGTTTTCTTGACAGGTTTCTTGGATTCAACCAATAAAACAAAAAAACACTTCACAGCTCTCACTAGATGTTATCAGGTCACCTAGCATTTATTTTGTTTGCTCATTGTAAAAAGCTGATTGGATTATTCCAGCAAAATGGATTGTGGTTGCTTTGTTTCCATCTTAGCTGCAAGCCCCATGCAGTTCCCTCCCTCTTCCACTTCCTGTGGAGAACCTTGATTTATGTCTTGGGCTTTGCAGGCCAAACAAAGGTTCAGCGGCGCAGGGGATCGATGGGCAAGCCATGAAATAAAAGGCAACAGACTTAGCAATGACTTCAGCGCTGCATACTGAGTGAGCATCTCTCAGCCTCCTTCAACTGAGACGGTGCCCTCCGCGGGCATACGCTGATTTGATGAGGCCTTAATAAGCACTCTGGAAACGCTCTGAGTTTAATGAATGATTCAGTCGTTCTGATGGCTAAGATGATGTGTTTTTATATTATTATTACATTTAATAAGACCATAAGACCGTGCTAGATTACATTGTGACTGTAGCCTCTTTTCCTGCTTTGCCAGTATGTGACGCTGATTAAGTCAGAACATGGTTGTCCTGTCTGCAAACTGATTATTGCAAGTTGGACAGTGGTGCCCACCCCGTAATGTATGACGGGCCATCATCCATCCATCTGTCTGATTGTCTCCCTCTTTCTCCACCTTGTTTATTTTTAGGTAAAAGCCAATGGGTGGAACTTGCATGCTGATGGAATGACGGTCGTCAGGCGGATTAAAACTAAAGATGAACCATGTGGGAGTTTCCTCCAAAGAGCCTGTGGATAAATCTCATTAGCATACCTGCTCTGTGGACGGCTGTAAATTTAACGAATGACATGCTGGAGAGGATGAGGTTGGTTGAAAGCAGAGGGTGAATAAACAGGCAGACGCAACACCATAGTGCCACTAAGACCCCACCTGCCCACTATTAATCATTAGAATAGCACTCTGCCAGTTTTCATGCCATCTCCAAGGTCTCAGAAAACATTAAACATCTGGTCTCGATATGATGTTTGTCCATTTGTTGTTGTTCTGTACTTTTATATTTGCCATGACCAAGGGGTCAGGGTTGGGCTGGTTTAGCATTGCGCTGTTAGCTCCTGCTGGTAGATGCCATAATACACAATAAAAAAAGCATCTTTCTTCATTGATGATCATTAGAAAGTAGCTGTTTATTCTAATATATATATTGTATATGATATTAAAGAAAATCTATTAATTTTAATCCAGAGGAAAAATATTTTAATTAATAAAATAAAAATGTATATATATATATAATAAAAATTATATTATATTATTATTTATTCATCCTATCCTGATTTCTTCTTATTTTGGTGTGTATCTCATATGAAATAGTTTTAGATCTTTTAAATACAGCATAAAAACAATACAGCATAAAACAAAGGCAACCTGAATAAACGCCTATAGCATCCAACCAGCAAACACAGATATATAATATAATTATAATTAATATATTATAATTATTTCTTTACATACAATGTGATCCGTGTTCATAACGGGATGTATGGAAATTCAGAAGTTTTTAATCTTAACATCAACTGTCCTTTTAATTATGTAACTTCATACAATATTCTGCTAAAGTAAAATGTTTTCAGTTTTCTTTATTATATGTCAGCAGCCAGTGTTTGGTAAAAAGCTAAAAGATTATACTAAACTTTTGTCATACCAAAATTCAAGTTTTAACAAGACTAAACTTCTGTTTTTGTTGTTCAAAAAGCGTCTTTTAATTTCATTGAAATATTTGAAACTGAATTAAGCTCATTAAAATATATTATTTTTGAGTATGGGTTATGGGTACTTTCCCCCTTTTGATTTCCTACTCTCATTCAGACCCCCTGCTCCACAACACAAACATCTGTTGTAGTTTTCTTTTGTTCTCTCAACATAATTAAAGCTGCTTATTGAGTGAGGGAGAGTACAGGATACACAAGTGGTCAATCTCTACAGCTGATAATGGAGGTTCGTGTTGGAGCCAAGTAGGATTGCATTTACAAGGAATTTGTTGTATAAAGAGAAAGCTGGATGAAAAAAAGCACCATTCTGTCTCGCCGTACATCTCCTTAGAGATGAACGGCCTGCCAGGCCGCCCGTGATGGCCTGGGCCAAGGTGCCATATTGTAGCAATTGGTCCTGCACGCTGGTGGCTGTCACTTAGCTCTGCGTGTGTGACAGCCTGAGCTCTCTGTCTGTTTGCCAGGCCTCCGCGCACCCCCCACCCCCCATCCATCTGCTTTCGGACCCTCTGAGATGGCACCTTGCGCCCAGAGGCTTAGCTTGCTATGGTTCCCATGACTGCGTTACATATCGAATGAGCCGCTCCAAGCTCAGTTCCTCTACCGTTGTGCCACATTGCCCCAGTTGCTCTGAACAGAATCCACCTCAACCTCCTTTCCTAAACATTTCCCACCTTTGGTCCCTATGAAGACAGGAACAAGGGGTCTAGGTTGACTCTTGCTGGTTCATGTCGTAACTACATCATCTGGGGGGCAAGCAGCATTGTTTCCCATTGACAGCCATTCAAAATATGATATACCCTTTTTTTTTTTTTTTGAAAACAATATATACATATATATATATATACAGTATACTATAATAATATATATAATATATATATTGCTAATATTTCATGTTACATGATAGACGTTTTGCACCCCACATAAAAAAAAAAACTATGTTTTTACCAATATGATTTCCTTCTGTGGAATTTTTAGGAAAAAAATGGGCATAAACAATTTAAAAATGATTAAAAATAGCTTATTTTGTTTTCCAACCAGTGTTATTTTAGTATAATTGAGGTACTATTATAGTTTTGATTAATATTTTGAATGTTTTTTTTTTTTTTTTTAATATTTTCAGTTTTTGTTTAAATTCTGAAGTTTGAATATTTTTGTTATTTAAAAAATAATAATTTTTAGTACTTCTTTTTAGTAAGTTTTTGTTGTTGTTGTGTGTCTGTATAGTTTTATTAAACTTTTTCAACTAGCTGTAATATGTTTTTTATATTTAGTTTATTTCAGTTAATATTTATTTTATTTCAAGAAAACTTTTTTTATGGTTTTCAGTTTTAGTTTTAGTTATCTATAAAATAACTCTGGTTCCAATGACGTGGGTGAATAAATTACAACAATCTTCAATTTTTTTAATGAACTATCCCTTTAAAAGTATGAAATGTATTTTTTGAAATGTGCTACTACTATTCAAACGTTTCGGGTCAATGAGATTTTTTTTCTTTTCTTTTTTTTAAATGTTTTTAATGAGTCTCTTTTTTCTCACCAAGGCTGCATTTATGTGATCAGTAAAAGCAGTAATATTATTAAATATTACAATTAAAAATACATTTTCTGTTCGATTATATTTTCAAATATAATTTATTCCTGTGATAGAAAAGGTGAATTTTCAACAGCCTTTACTCCAGTCTTTTTCATTCAGACAAACAAACAAACAAACAAATAAATAAATATGCTGACCCCAAACCTTATATACAGTATATGTCTAATGTATGTCTTTTGTCTTTTATTGTACAGATCATCTGAAGAGTTTGGGACTGTTTGCATCTTTGTGGTGCCATCAGCAAATCAGAGTTGCTGGTTCGATCTCAGCTTGGAATGATCCAGCGGGATTGTCCTTGTCTGTTAAATGACTGCTTACTTTCATCAAAAGCTGATGAGGTACTTGGCAATGGCTTTGGTCCACATTGTCTGGCCATGTTTGATGATGTTGAATCAGGGCGAGCAGAAAATTCAAATACTTTTTAAATGAATCGATACCTCAATAAGAGGGATTCTTTATTCACGCAATCGTGAATCCAGACACATTATTTGTGTCAGAGCAAAGCATATCATCTCCAGAGTTAAAGAGAGTGACTCAGACAGTAAGTATTGCCAGAATTCAACACTCGCTCATTTTCTGAGCAGCTATTTTCCAGGCTGTCTGCTGGTCGCCCGTGCCAATGAAAGACTCCGGTCTGCAGCATGCAAGCCATTTAATGAGAGTTCTGTGCTGATCTGAGCACAAATGAGCCAGGGGAAGTTTGATGTTCCACTCAAAACTGGTTTTCCATCATTATCTAAATCTAGCATAAAGCCCCCCATAACTTTGAGGCTCAAATTAGTTTTAGAGAATTTTTTGCTCATTAATGTCATGTCAGTCTGCAAGATGTGTCCAAAAGATAAATGAGGAAATGGAAATTGCACAGCACAAAGGACTGTTCTTTTGAGAGATGCCGGGTGTCGCCGTCGACTTTTCGCACTTGTGTTTTAGTAAGCCTTCCAAATGATCTTTTTGTAAAACGTACTTTCTTCCTCAGTTAATTCCAGAATGTTGAATATTTAGATGATACCTGTCCATGGCACTGCGACCTAACACTTTGTGTTCAAAAAGGTCATAAATATCTTTAGACATTCTTGAGACTCTGTCTTGGGGATTATGCCGGTTGGGAAAAGTAATTAGTTGCACCACAGACGTATTGCAGGGAACTAAGAAGCTTTTGGGGCTCCAATTAAAACTTAATAGGAAACTCAGATCTGTACATTACATTTAGAGAGCGAGAGAAAAGACACCAGGTAGGAGAAGATAAGGTTGATTTGCATATGTTCTAAATATATTGCATGCACAGTCAGTGCTGAGGTTGTTGGGTTTGCTGTTGCGCAGTGCTGCATGATTTTGAGGTCTTTGAGTATATTCTGATGCATGAAAGGAGGCAGATGTTATTTCAGACATCATTTGCTTTTCATTATGTTTTCCAGGAAGAAAGTGAATAGACTATTGACATTAATGAGCTGGGTCATCCGCAACCACTTGTTAAGCTGTGCAGGGAATATTGACCTATACAGTGTAAAGGTCAATGATTGATGCTTGGAACCGAAGTGAGTTTCTTGAAATGAGCAGTAAGACTGTATTTATAGTGGCGTCCAAAAGTCTGAGACTGCATTGAAAATCTCATTAAATAAGCATTTTAGTATTTTGTGGAAAATTAAAACAAGGAAAAATTTATAATAGAATACAAGAACAAGAATTTTTTCCTTGTTATTTTTTTTTTCAAAACGGGTGTTTTACCGGTATTTTGAATTTTACACTGCATGAGCTGCCAGTACGGTTTCTGTTATTTTATGGATTTTTTTTATTTTTATAGTGCACTAGTGATATAAGGCAGTTTGTGATCACGTGAAATCCATTGTACAAAAAGATTTATTTATTTATTGCTATTTGGATCATTTTCAAATTATGCTGGATAATATGATGATCAATGTTTACCAAGAATATCGCAGAATATACAAAGTGTAACCTGTTATTCTGATTATATATTTTAATTAAAAATGAAAAATAAATACAATTTAAAAAACAATTAACAATTAAAAATTGGTATTAAATTAGGAAATCACACACCAGACACATTTAACTTGTGTACTCAGACTTCAGGACCCCACTGTATCTTTCCCAATTAAATTGTGCACATAAATCTTCTTCTCATTTTGCAATCTTCACCAAGATATAAAGTAGTAATATGTTCAAAATGCAACTGAATTAGATTTTCAGAAAGCAACCCCTTAGCCATTCACTGTTTACCCCAAACACCCCTGCTTCTTGATTACTTAGTTTTTAGCTGCAGTTCTCATACAGTGTATTCTAATGTAAATGCAGTAATTAATTCAGACAGACAAGTAACTTGTAAGGATGTTTAGTCTCTTGTTCAGAAAGAAACAAAATCACTACTTTATCAGCTCGCCCGCTTTAACAAGTTGAGCCAGAACCAATTTATTCAAGAGTAACTTTGACAAGGAAAAACACAGAGTAGTGTTTGTGAAAAAGAACAGAAACAGAGGCTATAAAAATGCATGTGCAGATGCATGCAGCAGCTCAAGAGGTTTCCTAGAGGAAGTGAGTTAGAGTTCTAAAGATGTCACAAAAACCAAGACATTTCAAAAGAGCCACGACAGGCGAGATACGATAATGTCCAATAATCAGACAGAAGGAATCAAAGGTGGCGCAATTTCGGATCAAAGGAGTGGCGAAAAATTGGAGATAATCATTCCATCTTCGGTTTGATACAAAGGGATCACGCCAGGAGTGTGGAAGTGTTTACACTCACACTAATCAGTATCCATCAAGAGCTGGCCCTGAGCTACAGCGCTGGCCTCTTTGCTTCGTGAGATATTTTCAGCCACTGGAATCACTGGTACAGGGTCTTTGATCATTGCTACACTAAGCACACAACCTACTGCCCTCAAATAACCTTTTTCAGTTTTCCAATACTGTTACTTCCGTCATTTCAACATTTCCAGGTCCTTAAGGCTTTGAAATGACCACTGTGAAGTTTTCTATTAATACGGCAGCTTCTTTGTTTCGGTTTTAGGCCACAGAGCTGCTACTGTTGCACAAGATGTTCTCTCCCAACTTCTGTCCCAGAAGATCATACACTGGTGTAGGAATTTCTTTGAAACAATTTTCCCTTAGTGATTGCTAGAAAATTTCACAAATAATTACAAGGAAAGGGCAAGTAGCATGTTGAATTAAACGTGACATTTTGGTGTAGAAAAACTGAAATTTCTTTAAATGTGACCCTGGACCACAAAACCAGTCTTAAGTCGCTGGGGTATATTTGTAGCAATAGCCAAAAAAACATTGTATGGGTCAAAATGATCGATTTTTCTTTTATGCCAAAAATCATTAGGATATTAAGTAAAGATCATGTTCCATGAAGATATTTTGTAAATTTCCTACCGTAAATATATCAAAACTTAATTTTTGATTAGTAATATGCATTGCTAAGAACTTCATTTGGACAACTTTAAAGGCGATTTTCTCAGTATTTTGATTTTTTTGCACCCTCAGATTCCAGGTTCTCAAATAGTTGTATCTCAGCCAAATATTATCCTATCCTAACAAACCATACATCAATGGATTATTTATAGCTTATTTATTCAGCTTTCAGATGATGTATAAATCTCAATTTAAAAAAATTGACCCTTATGACTGGTTTTGTGGTCCAGGGTCACAAATGTGTAATACACATCATAAAATGTTAAATACATGTCACACAAATAATATATTAACAAATCCCTCGTTATGTATTTTTGTGCTACTGAAGTGGAGATTTCTGGTTTAGTGCATGAGAAAAAACTCATTTTGAGAAAACGACCTTTAAAGATATGTATTGTAATTGAAATCTATACAGATCTGTATTCTTTCCACTAATCTGAAAGAAGGCAAGTTATAAAAGCAAAATTGCACAAAATCTCAAAATTGACGAGTGCATGAAAAAAAATAAAAAAATAAAAAAATAAAAATAAAAAATTGGTTTTGCCTGTAGTGTCTTAAAGGAATAGTTCATCCCAAAATTAAAATTAGCAGTAAATTTACTCCCCCGTCAGGCCATCCAAGATGTAAATGAGATCGATATCGAAGGTGTACCGTCGATAAATATCGATACCGTTTTACCGCCCAGGCCTACTTTAAACCATCCCTTCTTGACAAAATACGAGTCGTGTATATAGTAGAACTGTTTTGAACTGTTTTCGCTTGTAAACGCTGCTTGATCTGTGCATATTTCTCTCCTGAATCAGATCTGGAGAAAGCAATATTATGGATAGAGTACTCATATTTTAGCCGGAAGCAGCATTTTGAAGTAAAAAATAATGAAAAACATAGCTTTCCATTCACAAGATGT
Source organism: Sinocyclocheilus rhinocerous (assembly GCF_001515625.1). NCBI lineage: Eukaryota > Metazoa > Chordata > Actinopteri > Cypriniformes > Cyprinidae > Sinocyclocheilus > Sinocyclocheilus rhinocerous. The sequence goes on along the minus strand of NW_015627892.1, from coordinate 304,323 downwards.
TAATTGAGGGATTGCAGTCGTGTTTTGGATCACTGTGATGTTTTTTTTTATCAGTGCTGACGGCACCCATTCACTGCAGACCATTAGTGAGCAAGTGATGTAATGCTAAATTCCTCCAAATCTGTTCAGATGAAGAAAAAACTCCTCTACATCTTGGATGGCCTGAGGGTGTGTACATTTTTGGCGAATTTTCATTTTTCGGTGAACTATTCCTTTAAAATAATATCCCATACACAACATATTAACCTAACCCCACATTATTGATTAATTGGTATAAAAACATTCAGTGTCTCAAAATGTACAGTGACTGCTTCAGAATCTGTGGGAGGTTTATGTTGCTGTCTGAGCAGTAAGAATATGGTTAATATATTCCAGAAAGGGTTTGTGCTAAATGACAAGCAGTGCCCCCCTTTCCTGCAGCTCTCCGGCAGTCAGGAGATCGGTGGTCCATGCCTGGCTTTATTATGCCACAGTGTGTGCGGCTGCCTCCCTCCGCGCTTCATTAGTTCCTTGTGATACTTAAGCGCAAACACACAGACTCGGCAGTAGCACTAAATAAAGCAGCTCTGTGAGGGTGGGGGGCCTCTGAACAGTCTGTAGAAGCCCAGGATCAATTGGCCCACACCGGCATCGAACATTTGACGTCTTTCCTTGTTTTCATGCTCTTTCAAAAGAATTGTCCACCAGCGACTCTGAAATTGAGATGATTTTAGGCACACAAAAGCTCTTTCACCTGCTGAGAAACATAAGAGATGCATAAGAGTCAGCGGAAGGAATGCAAATCAGTTTGTTGAATGGTTTATGTTGAAAATATTCTGTTTCTATGCTGTTATAATGCAAATGTAACCCTGAAAGGAAAAAGGCAGACATAAAAATCCACACAAGGGTTTGGTAACAATGGGCAAAGGTCGGTGTCCGGTTTGAAGGGAAAGTAAATAAATCTAATTGCTTCAAGGTTAATAGTGACAGGCAATACAATGGATTTGGTGTCAAAGACACCGAAGGTGATTTGTCTCAGAAATATAGACCCTGGATGTAGCTATAATACATCTCTTTTTTTATCAGTTTTAAAATACTTTTAATGTTAAGTAAATAAAAACAAGATATTTAAATTCTACCAGTAGTGTATGAAGAACCAACTGAGATTCTAAAAAATGTTTTGTAATATAATCTTTTCCATTGGAAGAATTACTCCCTTTTTTAAAGACCCAATACGTTTGAAAACTAACTAGCTTTGCGGAAATCTACAGTAAATGTTGTTTTACTTCTAAAAGTACACAAATTGAATTTTTAGATGATATATGCATTTAAAATTTCTAGTCTTTATCTTTTGGAAAATGAGATGCTATAAATATGAATTTATATAAAATATAAATACATGTAAATAACAGCATATCAGGGTTATTATAGTAAACTGAAACTGAAACTGAAACTAAAACATTAAAAAAATATAACTTTTTTATTTCAGCTATTTGTCAGGGCATATTTAAAAAATGTCAAAAACACACAACATAATTACTAAAACTTTAAAGTTAAAATGAAATAGAAAATATATAAATATAAACTATTGCAGAATATTAATAAAAACTATAATAGTATCTCATTTATACTAAAATAACACTGCAACATATTCACATATTTTGTAATTTTATTTGTCAAATAACCTATTTAATATTTTTATGAAGTGTTTTAATTTTTTTTTAATTTTAATTATACATTCTTCAGCATTTTTATCACAATCTCATGAACTCCCTGCCATTGTTTAATTTTCAGATTGTTCCTGGCAAAGCTATCATTTGACTTCAGAAGACCTATAGGAAAATATAGAGTTTTTCACGAGGACCAGTTTTACGATCCTTCTCTATAGTGCTTCTGCAGCGTCTTGGAAGTTTGAGAGCCTCGGTTCCAGTGGAGACTAATTGCATGGAGAAGAGCAGTAAAGCTCTTTGAAAAAATGCATACAGGTTTGGAGTGTTATGCGGGTGAGTAAATGATGATACCGTTTTCATTTTTGTGTAAACTACTCCTTTTCAATCCGCCTTGGATCTCATTGTGAATGAATTTCACCCTGTGATTTTATCAGGGATGCAGGCCTGCTGCCGTTCTCTCTCTTTTCACTCTCACTGAAGCCCCAGACAGAAGCTCCCTGGAGACTTTCCCTTCTTGTTTAAACCTGACACAAATTCCATGTCACAATGCCCAGAGTGACGGCGCTTGCAGGCACAAAAGCAAATATTTCCGTTCCTGGTTGTACCCAACCCCCTCTACACGTCTCCACCGACACCTGAACCCTCCCTTTCCTCACCAGTTCCAGCACTGCAGGCCAGCCATTTGTCACACAGTAATTATAGAATTATTGATTGGCGAGCAATTAACAGTCCCTCCCTCTTCACTATTCCCCTCTCCCCATCTTTTAATTTGCAGTCAGACTGGCAAGAGCAAAAAAGCTTTAGGAGTAACACATTTAATCCCTTTGGGATTTCTCTACAGTCTTCAGATTAATAGCGGGACGGGGACAAAAGGCCTTTTTTCGCCTGCTGTTTCCTGCTCTGTCTGGCTGCATGTCTCCAGGCCCTGGCTCTCTCCGACAGCGTCTCTCATGCCTCCTACAGACTTGCGTCGAAAAGCTCCTTGTATTAGCATTGTGATGAGATGTACCGTCGGATATCTGCTGAATTTGATCAACTCTGAGTGCGGTGCAATATAAAGGAATGAGGCTGTAACTTCCTGAGGGTGTGTAATCCAACTGACCGTTTTGATCATTCCGAGAGAAAGTGCGGGGGTTGTTTTGAATTGCATTGGGAATGCAGAACACTCAAAGTTCACTTTATTCTTACATTTGCATCATTTCAAATGTTTTTGGCTGTTCTAGGTTACTATGCAGAGGTAATGATGACATGCAACAAGATGTGCTGCATTTTCTATTTATAAGGAATTGCGGATATTTTAAAAACCTATACACAGAAACTAAAAGGTTTTAATAATAATAATGATAATAATAATAATTGTAATTGTATTTATTATAATAATACATTTATTTATTTATTTTAAGTAATCTTGACATTTGAACACTTATTATTATTATTATTATTATTAATAATAATAACAATTTATTTATTTGGTAATTTGTTTATTTATTTTCTCACTTACATAATATTGATGGAGCACTTCATGATTAATAATATTAATAAAAATAATAATAATAATAATAAAAATCATCATCATCATAGTATTTTTATTTGTTATAATAATACATTTTTATTTATTTTTAAGTAATGTTGACTTTTGAACACTATTGTTATTAATAACAATTTGTTTATTTATTTTCCCACTTACGTAATATTGACTGAGCACTTAATAATAATAATAATAATAATAATAATAATTGTATTCATTTATATTTAGGTATTCTGGACATCAATTTATTGTAATAGTGTTAAAAATGGATCTAATTTTGTAATCCAATCCATATGCTGCTGCAATAATAATGATTAAAATGACAATAAATAAATAAATAAATAATAAAGTGATCAAAAACTTACTTAAAATTACTTAAAATAAATAGTTTTAATAGTAATGATAATAATAATAACAATAATTTTATGAAAAGTGTTCATTTGAAGTAATACTGATTTTTGATCACTTTAGTTATTTATGGTCACTTATGAAACATTACAACTTAACACTTATAACTAAACAACTCTGTCAAAACTTAGATCCATTTTTAAGGGCAGGGACAGTTTGATTGCAAAAAGAACTGTGTTCTTTGTTTCTTGGTTCATTTTGGATCCATCAAACGTGGTTCGAATTGGTTTCTTTTAACAAGAATTCAGGTTTAAAAACACTAAGAATCAGTGCATTCACTGGAGAAAAAGCGTTAATACACCTCATAGTTTCTGTACACATAATAAATAGGGTCCCAGAGTGAATGCTTTCTTTTTTCTGGTACATTTTGCAGTTGTTACCATAGAAGTGCTAAAATTCAAGTTAAACAAAACAAACAAACAAACAACCAAAAACAAAACAATGTGTTTTAACTTGGCTAGGGTGTTTTTTGTTGTTGTTCTTTTTTTTCTTTTCTTTTTTTTAACACTGAGGCAGGAAATTACTCTGACTATCTCTGTGTACACACAATGATATATAAAGTGTGACAGATGATCCTTGCTACAAAACCACTGGAGGAACTTTTTTCCAAATTCATATAAAAAGCATCTTTAGAAGACAGTTCAAGTTGACATATCAGTACATCTAACACATCTTAAAATATGGATGAAAAAATGCATATTCTCTTTTCTCAATAGCCTGTAATGCCTACTCACACTTTTTCAGCCATGCCCAGATCAGCATGCAAAGAGCCAGCTAAGACTCTGGAAGCCCAAGTGCTGGCAGATATTAAGACTGGGATCGATTTCATGGAACATCACCTTGGTAACATATGGCCACAGCTGAGGAAGTTGATTTCCTTTCTGTCGTCCTTTATAACTCCAGTCTTTTCTTTTTTCCCCCAAGTGTTTCATAGCTTTCATTATTTTTCTTAATCCCTCATCTTGGCAGCCCAAGATATGTGATGTTTTATTTCATAGACAAAGCATACATTAACTACAAAACCACTTGTGTGTTTATGTTTGGGATTTTTGTACTGATCTCTTTTCATATTATGTAGTGTAAAAATCAATACTTTCATATTCATTATACAAATCCAAAGCGTCTGAAGAAAGACCTTATCAGGAAAATACAATATCCCCCTCACAAGCATCGCATACCTACTTTTGGGACACTAACAAACATGCAGCGAAAAGATTTCCACCATTTCCACCTGATAAATGAGAATTTTTTCAATATCCAGGGAGCTGATTACCAATTTACCGCTGTCAGCTTCCATCTCTGCACCAATAAGGACGTTCTCTTAATGCATATGCCATCTCAGAGAATATTTCTGCACATATTAGAAATGTGCTTTTCAGCTAATGTAATAGAACCCAATAGCTGGTGTGATTTTTAGCTTTCTGATTAATATAATGTCATGTACAACACTCTAAACAAGCTGCTGAGAAAATGTAGAGCGTGACAGGATTGCAGACGGCCAGGGTCATTTTGAATGTGCTATAGACTTGGCGGGAACGATGTGAATAACAGTAGCGGATGGTTGCAAATACATTGATGGATGCAAATTCGTATTCTTAGTCTTTTTTTCACCTGAATTCTGTTATACCAAATACACAAAATAATGATCTTTTAAAATAGCATCATATGACCCCTTTAAATGAGAACAACTCAAACCTCTTTTGATGGACCCAAAATGAACGAGGAACAAAGTGCCAAGGACTTTTTGCATTCATACTGTCCCTGTCTTTAAAAATGGATCTGAGTTGTTTAGTTATAAGTGTTAATTACTAATAATTTACTAAAATAGATGTGATAAAAATCAAAGTTGATACTGTGATGATTTTATTTACTTTTTAAATAAAGTAAATAAAATTTACTTTTGAACAATTTAATCAAGTACATTTAATTAACTAAATAAATGCATGTATATATATTTTTTATTTTCGTAAATTATTTTTTGGTTTAATTTAAACTATTTGGTTTAATTTTCTGTTACATTTTTTAAAGTTAATTTTAGTTAATATGTTAATTAAAAAAAAGATAAAAAAGGAAACATTTTATTCTGAAACAAAGAATTTAGAGTGAATGCATAAAGCATGGACAAACAAACAATAAATAAATAAATAGATGGTGTATGGGTATGTTAATCACTTTCACAATTATGAAATTTCAAAATTTGTACATTTGTGTACAAATGTACAAATTTCAAAATTTGTACATTTGTGTGTAATTATACACTTTGAAATTAAACATCTCATCTCATTTTGTTCAGTCTTTGTTGGTCCAGTTGAAACAAATGGAGAAAGTTGTGCAATGGTAAGTGTTACTTTAGAAGTTGTGTTACAACTGTGAAAACTTTAGCAGTAAATGTGTCTACTTATTCAGATGATACCAGTTCAGAAGTGATTTGCATTTGTTGTTGGTTGCCTAGAATTATAATTGTCGTCTTATTCTTTCGTGCATTTGTATTTTTTTATTTTATTTTTATTTTGGTGCAATGAACTGAATCAGCCTCTGTTAGACGGCCTGACCAGAGGACGGATGGAAGAGGACTTCTGGATGCTGGTGGGCTGGCTTCATCTCCGAACTGAGAGGATATGAAGCAGTGGAGCTGGTTTTGTTCCAGTCGGGTCAGGTCCCAGGTGTGTCGCCCCCTCATCTGTCTACTCCTCTCTTCCTCCTCGTTCTCCTCCTCCATTCCACCAAAGGCCTCATTTTCTGCATGATTAGGCCTCCACTTTTCCTGCTCTTGGCCCCTGGCCCTCGCCTGGGCTCCAGCACACCGTCAATTAACACGAGCAAGTTTTAGCTGAGTCACATCAAAATGAAACCGAAAAGGGAGAATAAAATTAAATGATGAAGTTGAAATCAAAAGACTGGTAGAAGAGTAATGCATTCATTTAGTTATACATGTGCTTTTTTGTGTCGCTTTATTAAACTCTTTTCTTCAATAGCAAACATGGTGGCTTTCTAAACATAAATCGTGTTGTTTTCAAGTAAACATGCATTTGGTAATTATTTTTTTCAGTTTCATCTCTGATTAATTTGATATTGAAACCTGTCCATGTAATGCATAATAACCCTCATATTGCCAAATTATCATTTAGGCTTCTTTTGGCCCACAACCAAATTACTAGAGAATGAAAGGACCTGCGCCAGGCCTTTAATTTCACCCCTGTAAAATGAACCAATGAGCCAAATAATCTGGCTGGCCCTCATTGTTGTAAATGTGACACCTGTTGTAAGTGGCACGACTTAGAAGTGCCAAAACACTTTTGTAGATTCGCTTAGTCTTATCATTCTGATTTGTTGCAGTAAACAAGCAACGAGATAAAAGAGAACAACAGTACCCTTTTTTTAAGCATAGATAGATGGTCTTGTCAAAGTTACACTTTCGCTTCAAAAGACTACAAATAGTGCATAAGTTGTATGGACCATTTCTAGTGTATTTTTCTTCTTTTTAGAGTTTGGCAGAAGAACATTCGGCCTAACATCTCTTTTTGTGTTCAACGTTAGAAAGAAAGTCACAGATTTGGGACAACATGAGAGAGTGAGTAAATAATGACTGAATTTTGTTTTTTTGGTGAACTAGTCCAAAATAGAGGTTGAAGATGGGGTAAGAGAAAGTTTAGGATAGTTTAAGCAGATAATTAATGCCTAATTAGTGAGTGAAATTACTTTAAGATGAATTAGATGCTATTTAAACCATTTAATTAAAGTATTTTTTTACAAATCAGTAAAAGGCGGGGCCACCTACATCAATTGTCTTCTATCTACTCAAAGAGTTTCTCTCAGGAAGTTCTACCTGTCAGTGAAGTAAATTAAATGCTACTTATCTGCGTTGTTGACTTGAAAGCTGTTTATCTTTCGTCTGCAATTCCAATCAACTCGGTTTGTCTTGCTTATCGTTAAAATTAAACATGCACAGAAATATTAAAAGGTCATTTGCCTTAATGAAGCCATAAATAATTAAGCTCACTTATAATGCGAATGGTGAAAAGAAGATTGGAAATGATTTTAACAAGAGATAAGAACAAGAAAACAAATTCATCAAAGATGAAATCCCAACTTGGCCCAACACTAAAGTTCACATCTGTTTATGCCTATTATTGTGCATTAATGAGAAAAATGCATTTTTAAATAACCATCATTAGAGTTCAGTATAATCTTTGTCATTATTGTTGTCATTTCAAACAAACAATATATGTAACCTTTCCACCAGCCACCAACGGAGGGCGATGTTTCCCATGAAATGCATCCATCCTCTTCATGAGGCTAAATGGAAAGAATAAGTCAACAAGGTTGTTTCCCCTGCTCATAAACTGCTTCCAGATTACCATGCTTTCATAATATATACTCAAATCGTTGATGAAGTCCTTATTTCTTGACTGTTGGTGATGTATGTTCTGTATTTATGGAGGTGTGTAGCATAAATAGGTTCTCATGTTGGCATTTTCCCCTTTGACCTGTATTTCTTTGAGCCATGACGTAATAACAACAACCATGAAATAATGTATTAGTATGATATCATTAAACAACTTCAGAATCCCAATGGATGCAGCTATATAGAGATGAATTAGGTTAAAAACTAATGGACCGATAAATATTATTTTCAAGGTTTTTACGAATGAATAGATAACAAGTTTGGTCGTAATTACTGCAGGCAATATATATATATATATATATATTTAAATACTTAATACTTGCTATAAGGCTGAGTGATAGAACTACATTTTAACTGATGTTTTTCTGCCTTGTTAAAAATGTTTACTGTGGCAGCTATAATAAAATATTACAAATAATATATATAATAAAAATCGAGTTAAAAATAGTCAGCATATATTGTCCAAACCTTTTTATTACATGTTTAAAAAACAAAATACATAATATTTATGCACCGATATAACATCATAAAATCATAAAAATATGTAATATTTCATAAGTCTTCTGTATAGGCGCACACAATCAGAACCTTTTCCAAGGATAAATTTATGAGTCCCTTTTGCACCAGACAAGTTTCGATTCTTTAAAGTGAATGCCAACTCAAAAAAAGAGACCCAAGTGTGTAAGCAATCAATATATTTGTTCTCAAAAGGCTGTAATGTTCTGATGCTTCACTTTTTCTGCAGTCGACGCTTTGATTTGTGTTTATCGCAGAAGGTCAGATCTCACAGAAGAGCAGCTCGTGCACGGGTGGAGCAGAAGGAGAGAGGGAATGGAGTTAAATTAAGGATATCATTGGACTGACAGTGATCTGGGCAGCTCCCGTTAAGATCCTCGGCTCTGCGGAGCGCCAGACCACGTGAGAAGGTCTGGAGACAGTATGGGGAGGGGGAAGGGGACAGTAAAAAGTTTTCCGAGCCGTCGTCCCCCTTCAATTTGCATGCTTAATGATGCTGAGCAGGAGTTAATAGTGGGTGTAATGGCTTCTGACTGACCGGGCTCTGGAGTGGACCACGGGCTGGGCCACCGGAGCAGGGGTGGGGAGGGGTTAACGCACACCATACGGCTCTGCAGTCGCTCGCTCGCTCTCTCCCTCTGCCTCTCTCTGCTGTCTTTTGTGAGATAACAGAGCTTGCCGCTGTGGCCTTGTCTTATTAAACATGTTATCATTGCCTGTAACCTTTCTCTCCAGTCCCTTCCTTTTCAAAAAAGAGGAAAAGCTGCCTTTGTCTGTTTTTATTCAGGGACCTATCTGACCCACTGCGAGAGGAGAAAAAGACCTGAAAGAAATCAAATGGCAATTCTTGTCTACATTAATGTGGTCCTTTGTTCTGAGAGGGACGCCTTAGTCAGCCGGTGGATATAGCAGCATGTCCTCTGTGTAGATACAGCCATCTAAACAGATCAGCCACTTCAAATCACACAGGAAATACAAGCAATGGAAAACTTGTTTTTGTGTGTGTGTAGATAAGGCCTAAAGGGCAAAGTTCAGGAAAACCACTGTAATAATGGAAAGATAGCTCTATTGTCTGCAAAATGCATGTGGCGTGAACAGATGTCTTTGCTTTTTTTAAGGATGAATGAAATCATGTTTACTGTAATTCACTTATAATGGAAGTCACAAATAAGGCATAAATAAGCAGTTATATTAAATATTTTCTGCAAAATGTTATTTAAACTGTAAGAACTCAAAGAAAAAATGTAGAATTGTGAGAAAATAAGAATTCTGAGTGTTTGTGAGATGTACATTTAGAATTGTGAGATAAAAGAATCGCAATTACCTTTAAAAAATTTTTTTTTTACATTTTGAGGAAACAGGATTTCATACATACAGCTAATGCTAATATATATATATATATATTTAAAGATAATATTCATTCTTTTTTACGGAAGGATTAATAATTCTGAAGCAAAAATCATGTTTACACTAATGCATGTACAATGGAAATCTATTGGCCAGAATATGTTAAATATTTTCTGCAAAATGCTATTTAAATTCCAAGATAAATGGTCTATAATTAAGATGAATATTTATAATTAAGATGATAATGTCAATAAAATATTGTAGCATTAATCTGTGCGTATTTATGATTTATTCCTGTGCAGTGCCTTTCCACAGGCTTCAAATGTAAGTGCATTAATGCAAACAATCATTTTTGCTTGTTTTTACAAATGATGTGGCAGTCCAGAGCATTAGTAGCATTACCATAGGCTTTAACTTGCATTGAACCCTTGAAAGTAAATGAAGTGCTGCAAAAAATTCAGTAAAACATTAAGCAAAATAAGGAATTTTCACTCTTCCAAACTTTTTCAACACACTTCAGCTAAACATTTTTTAGGTAATCTCATCTAATAGCTGCAGTGTTTTGTATTCATTTAATAGATATCACGATTTTAATGATTCTCTTTAGCATGATGTGGCTGATCGTTGAACAGCTGTGAGTCACGGTGACCAGTACCCATAATCCATTGTGATACACGTTTTCCACTTTAATCATAATTGCACACATGTGCTCAAAGAGCAAATATCAGTAATGTGTACCCTGTCTGAATGGTTTTACTCCTCAGCTCTACCTCTCTCTCTGTGTGTGTGTATGTGTGTTATATCCCCTATCACAGCTGTTAATGTATTTCAAACATCATTTCAGTGTTGATTTGTTTGCCATGTGCTCTGGCACATACCCGCTCCAGGTTGGCATGGCCCTAGCGGGCCCTGGTGCCAGCGCAGCTGGCATGACAGCGGCTGTTCCTGATGGTCACAGGTGCAGTTATGGCCAGTCGCTCTCCTCCAGGTGTAAACCTCACCACTGAGTGTCAGTCTGAGATGCTTCCATCTGCCACAGAAAGTCGTGTAGATCCCAACCTCTCCTCTCGATCTTTCATCTCTCATGTTGTCACATTCATGCAGGGATGATGTTCATTTACCCACCAGATTTAGCACATCGACAGGATATAAAGCAGTTTTACTCTAAAATACACTCTTGTAGACTGTTTTTAAAACTAACCTTATCCGAAAGAAATGCCAGGAGTTTTCTTCAGTATCTCTAATGTTTTCTTTGGTAGCAATAAGATTAGGTGGATATAACAATGTAAACGCACAAGTTCTTCCAAAATCAAATTATCTGAAGTATGCCATACACATTAATTCTATAGTACTATATTCTGAATGTACATCATAATAGTCTAAAATAATAGTAATAGTAATAATAATAATAAAAACAATTATTATTATTACTTTTTATTTACATTTGTATTTTAGGTTTATTTATTTATTATGCTTCTAAATATTTATATTTTAGGTTTAAATGTATTTATTTATACTTTATATTTGTATTTTAGTTTTAAACTCAGAAATATTTATTTATTTGCTTATTTACTTATTATTTCAGAGACATTTATTTCTTTATTTAAAAAAATATATATTTATTTGTTTATTTATTTTAGGTTTAAATTCCGAAATATTTATGTTTATTTACTTATTTATTTACTTTACTTATTATTTCGGAGAGACATCTCTTCAGAGGCTCCAGAGTTATGAAAGAGCAACATGTGAGCAATGGTGAAATGGTCCTAAAAGCTGGGCAGATTATTATAAGAAACTGCTGAAGATACAGTCTCATATGTTTCTTTGGTTAGAAAGCTTTTGCAAAGCATATAAACACAAATGGCAAGGAAACTGATAAAAGAGCATCATTACCGCAACGTTTCATTATGGTGACGTGAGTCCAGAGTACAGCATTGCTTTCGCCTCTGTTATTTGCATTTACAAGTGCACAGCAAGCCCTTGTTGTTGTCATCTGTGGTTACAAGTGTCCTGTAGGGACAGATGTAAGGGCAGCAAATGCTCTGCATCAATATGCGGCGAAAGACTGGAGCAGCATCAATGCTCAATGGCGAGAAAAAAACAAGTGCTCTTAGATATAATGAGTGCAGCTCCTAAATTAAAGAACTGCATGCTGTTTTTCTTGTCGTTCCTCAACCCTGACCTGTGCTATTGTCATCCCATAATAACATTGTTTTTTATGGCAGTGATTCATCACCCGCCCAAAAGGTAATACAATAATGAGGACCTACAGGCGGCACAATTAAGTTTGTGTTTGACAGTGGGAGATGTTTGTCTCCCTCGCACACTTGCATACTTAATACAAGTACCCCTCCCACACTGACTGACGTCTTTGAAACTCTTGGCCTGCACTTGTAAGCCAAGGATGGTCTAAAATAAGATCAGCGGTTGACCTTGTCATTAGCATTTATTAGATATTCAAATGATGCATAATTCAAATGTTAGACGGATGACACATGATATTACATTTTTTAAATAATTATTTCTAATATTTTGAACAAGAACGTGTTGTGTTGTCATGAGCTTGGAATGACTATTATTGTGTGTTTAATAGTTTTTCTCATAATATGCTTTATATTATGCAGATGCATATGGAATTTTTTGATTTATGGAGTGATATCCAAAATCCCTTCTGTAAAAACTTATGACTCTAATATATTAACACAATGAAACATGATTTTTTTAACCTGGCTTTATCCAATGTTCAGATTTCTGTTCTGGAAATGTATAGAAATTACTGTATATGGGTCAAAGACGAGGCGTTCCATTTTGTTGTCCATCAAATTAAATGTACAATTTTGATTTTATATACACAGATCACACAACTTTCAGATAACTTTTAGAAAAAATAACTTTTTTAAGTCTTTTTTTTTTTTTTTTAATAATTAAAAACATTTGCTGACAAATGGGTAAAACCTAGTGGTTTGAAGGACAGTGGCAAAGATTGGTAAAGATTTTAAATGACAATGAATTCGTTTTATTGGGGCTGCACTGTGACCCTTTTTTTTGTATATACATTAAACTATTGTTATACTGAATGACATTTTAGTGGGTGTCTTCAGTAATCATCGTAAAAATGTATGTTAGTTATTATTTTTTGCTCAGAAAAAAATAAAAAAAATAAACAAGACACATTCTAATGAACAGTACAAATAAATAAATAAATAATTGATTTGATGCTTGAAAACCCTTTTTGTCTTTGACCCATTTTTAATTAGATAATGTCTTATTTGCATATTTAAACCTAACATTTCGGATCTATTACTTTACATTTTTTACCCTATTCACTTGTAATATCTTGTCCTAAAAGACCAATAAAAAATATTTAAAGTAAATCGAAAACTAAATGACACTAAATTACCCTAATTTCAGCAATTTCCTTGTCTTTTTTTAAAATTTCTGCTCTATGAGAGTATAACAACTGATTCTTTCTGCTGAGAACAGGAAGTGGCAGCCTCCTGGAGAGACTCCCTCTTGTTTTTGTGCAGCTGCACTCAGCGATAGCATCCCTGCCAGTCCGTCCACGTCTCTTCTGTCCAACTGTCCCTGAGGTCCCTCGCTGGGTCCATGTCCAGACGCATATGAGCGTGCGTCTGGCCGCATGGTGCAGCATGGAGTTGTGTCCTGTGGCCCTGTGCTCACGTCATGTGAAGATGAATGGAGCTCTGTCACTTGGGCCGCTCTTCAGAGGCCCGTGCTCAGCGTGAGGAAAGTGCCAGTCATTAACGGCGGAGGCAGGATGAAAAATGAGTTCATTTACGGGCAAGTCCTGCGAGAAGGGTAACGTCGGCGTCGTCTGCTCCTTATCCAGCCCCCCCCTTCTCGTTTTCTCTTTCTATCTCACGTTTTCTCTCACTCACTGTCTCTCTGTCTCTTTCACATTCTCTCTGTTTTACTCTCCAACTGGGCACTGGAGGGAGGGAGAAATACTCAGCAGATTTTTGAAAGAGTGGCAGGGAAGTGGCCTGCGGTAAGTGAAACGAGGAGAGATGGAGGAACGGTGGGGAGGGTGACGGGATAAAACAGGGTGTTAATCAGACAGGGTTTTGCCAGATGAGAGCTTATCCCTTGCCTTTACAGCAGCCGTGCATGACATGGGCTGTCTACTTCACACCTTAGTCATTATGGCCCAAAGCCACCTTTACAATACACCCACGCTAAGTGTCATGAGCACGACACATCTTGTAAATCATCAGTGGTCCACACTCGCCACTTTAATATGAATGCGTAGTTTGTATATTTATAGCGACGCCAGTATAGATAAAAATAACTACAATGAATATTTTCTGTTTTTAAGAAATGCGCCCCTGGAAATGACCATCATTTTATTTTATATATTTTATTGTATTATTATTATTTTTTAACATAACATAACTCCATATGTATGACTTTTCTGTAGGCTTGCTCGTTAGCTCACCTGGTGCAGCATTGCATTTATGTTGCCTTTGCCTTGTAGAAGAAGTTTAATTTAATTTAATTTAATTTAATTTAATTTAATTTTTTTAAAAGTTTGCTTTATTTAACTTATGTTTTCTGTTTTGTTTTGTTTCTCAAAATAGAAAACCTGCACTTTTAAAGGTCACATCTATATTTAATTTAAAAGTAAATGAGATGTTTTTGATTACTTTTCTCCATCGCCAACAAAACTTTTCACAAAAAGGGTTCAAAATAGGGCCTGAACCCCTTGAAATTCTTTTTTATATAATATAAAACTATATTGAAAATGTATATTGAAAATTTGTGTTATTTGTTACTATTTTGTAATGTTTTATTTACAGTGTAATATAGTTTTACTTATTAGAAAGGAGAGGTTGGGATCTACATTGTTTTTTTAAGATGAGCTTCTTTTAACTTGAGCAGAGCATTTTTAGAATGGTGTGTCATGCTGCAGAATATGTAAGTACAATGGTCTTAGACAGAATTATTTAGCGTGTGTTTACACAGAAATACAATGGAAAAGTATCATAGTGGAATGGAAAAACGCATTCTGTGTGAACGGACCCTGGCACGGCATTCTAAAAATGAGGTGCTTCATTTAAAGGTAGTTCAACTTTTTGAAAAAGAGCCTTTAGACACTTTTTTCCCCATTCCACCACTCGCATCCTGCATTTTTCGAAGCGAAAGTGCGTTCTGTGTGAACGGCCCCTTAAACCCTATATGACAGCATTTTTATGCACATCAATTTGGTTGAAATAAGTAAGACTTGGTGATGAATCAAAACACATTTCATTACACCAAATACACAAAATAATGTTATTTTTAGCAACATCATATGACCCCTTTAACTAATAGTGATATTGACCTTTGCCTCCAACTGCAAGAAATTTTATTACAAAATGTTGAATATGATTTCATTTTATTTAAATATTCTAATGAATAAATATTATTATTTTTCTTCTTATTTTGTTGCTTTAAACACTTGATCACAACACCATAATGTTTTTCTGGTTACTGACCTGATAGTCTGTTAAAAATCCTCTCTCTCACAGTTTACATTTACTTGTTAATTTAGATTTGGACATGAGTGATTTCGTCCAAGTAATTGATTTGTTTACTTGATACTTAATCTGTTCATTTCAACAAGTTTGACCCATTAGAGCATATTTGCGAACCAGTTGTGAACATAAAATATAGTTAGTATTGACACTGACGGGGTATTCGGTCAATTAGTGTGACATGGAAGCACTTTTAGCCTGTTTTTCATTGTATCCACTGATTGTACAGTGATACACACTGTGCACACTATGAATGTATATATATTAAGTTAATGTATATGTAATGCATATTAAGTTTCAATTTTGAGCTGTTGATTAATTTCTCTTCATAATTTTTTTGAGATACTGTCTCCGTTGCCTCCTCTGAGAAATCAATGCTGCACTTTTATAAGCTGCCGGTTAGAAATCAGCATTTAAATCTATTTCCTTTTTTAATTAATAATCGTGGTAGTGAGAAGCACATCTCTCTGCTTAATGACCGAGCGCTGGGGAATCCTCTGTGCTATCTCCAATTTCTGCCATCTACTGGAGGTCCACATTAAACGTTAATGGGATGTCAACTATTGATTATATTGTAAATAACCTACATTACAATACAAAGGCCTTTGATTTTCTTTTACCTCTCATTACGCCTCTTTTCTAGCTGCCTTTTATGCTGCCATTTTCTTTTTTTTCCATCCTCATCTGCTTTGTTTTTTTATAACTCTTTTTTTCACTCTCTCTAAAATGTTCTACTCTGCCTGATACCGTTTCGACCTGTAGAAATATTTTGTGTTTTGGAGAGGGTATCTTTGAAGATTTCGCTCTCCTGCTGTGCTGTGTATTGACAATCTCTCACAGTTTTTGTCCTCTCACCTCAGATTAAAGGAATATGTTGGGCTCTTTTAAACTTCATGTCTCTGGACAGCATCCAAGTCCTGCTGTCAATTACCGCAGACACTTATTTCAACTCATCCCTCAGTGAGTATATGCTTCAAATGCGTTATGGTGAGTACACTTATAATGGAAGCTCAGCGTGCAAGTGCAAGTGTGTAAAATATGCTCACCATTTCATATGGAAGCCTCTTTATGCCCAGAGTGAAAATAAAAAAAAAGGTAATTGTAAAAGGTAAAAGTTTAAGCCTCTGGGGTCGACAAACGCGCCGGCTCGTTTTGTTGCATTTTTTTTGAAAGCCCCTAAAGGAACTTAAGTTACTCCGTCAGTTTTGATCGTACAGATAAGAGCAATACATCAATCGAATCTGTAAAGGGTCTACTTTTATTTGTATACACACATAATAACAACAAAACTTTGTGCTTTTGTAAAATAAAGAAAACTAACAGGGTGCGCTGTCTGCCGCCTTGTTCTCCGTGATCTTCATTTAGAAACGCGTCACTAAAATGAACTGAAACTCAACGAATACTCGACACAAAGACGTGAGAGATATATCCATAGAAAACTTGACATGTCTACTTTTAAAATGAAAATAAAGTAGCACTTTATGAGAGACAAAAGAGACAAATTGGAGATAATAAATCACAATTACTTTGACCATAACACTAAAATAATGTACATATTAGTGTGAGATCAGTGTGATAGACTAACCTTCAATTTGCCAAGTAATATCCAGTCTGTCAGTCATTTTTCATTCATGAAAGATGCTTTGGTCTAATATTTTTATGCAATGCCAAGTCAAAAGTATAATTTAAAATTTAAAAAGAGCAAAAGTTAAATATTTTTTAATTTAAATGTTAAATGTTATAAAATTATAAATTTTTAAATTTAAAATAAAAAATATGACAGATTATGACGCAGCAACTTTGAACACACAGAAGTGTGGTGGAAGAAATTTTTCAGTAAATAAAAGAAATTTCTGTAATTTTCTCACATAGAGTGATCATATGACTTCTTGTTGTATTGAATCTGTCATTACTTTCTCATTTGTGTGTTGGTATGGGTCACTAAACGTTAAAAACAGAAACAGATTGCAGGGTATTGTTAAAGTGTGTGGTAAGATTGTTGGCACCACTTTAAATGATTTGAACGACTTGTATAAGGCTAGGACTTTGAAGAAGGCTGAGTTAATTATGAATGATCCCAGCCATCCCTTGCAGAATGTTTTTAAGTTGCTTCCTTCTACTCGCAGATATTATTTGCCTTTATGTAGGACCAATAGATTTAAAAATTATTTTATACCAGCTGCCATTGGCTTTTTAAATTACAAATAATTTTATGTATATTATTAATGGAAGTCATTGTTTTTGTCTGTGTTGTGGTTGCTTGTTTGTTGTTTGCATATGGTTTACTGTTGGCTGTAAAACAAATTCCCCTTCGGGGATAATAAAGTTGACCTTGACCTTGACCTTGAAGACTTGCAATATAGTGTACACTTTGTAACTTTTTTGTCCTTTTTGGAGCTTGACAGCCATTGGCCTCCATCTATATGAATTGTATGGAAAAAAGCAGTGTGAACAGCCTGCCAAACATCTCCTTTTGTCTTCCACAGAAGAATAATTGTAATTTTTCTTGGTCCAACTGTGAACTATTTTCACCTTTTTGAGGGTTCTTAGAAGCAAAAGTCTCTCAATATTAGTTGGGTGAATCTCTATAATGGTGAATGGAAACTACAACAGATATACGTTTTGCATCCCCATTGAGTCTAATAGCAAAAAAAAAAACTAAAATAAAAAAACAACACCACCAAAACAAACAAACAAAACAAAAAAAAACCATTACAATAAAATCAAACAATCATAGAGTTTCTATATACTACAGTATGTCTCCTCAGGCCCATACCTTCTTGTTTGCATGATCGGTGCTGTATTCGGTAATTGTTCTTAATCACCTCATGCTCTCAGCTTTCTGGAAACGATTGAAGGCCTAATAAGTTAGAGCTGATTCCATAATATAACATTTGTCTGATGGAATCAGCTCAGATGCTAATAAATGACCAAATCTGACACTCCTCCACATCTCCGGATGTAATGATGAGACATCGAGACGTTTTCAAACATGAAATTAATGACAGAAGGTTGCACACGTGACCGTCTCTAGCAGAGCTCAGCTCATTTGAAGTTCACATATGTTGTTATCTCTCACTGTTTGCTGTTGTGCTTCGGATGAATTCTAGAACATTCTTTCAGGGATCACTGGGTATTCCATTAAACCCAGTGTACCAGAATAAACGGAGACCCTCAGATACTAAAATGGAATTTCTTGGAACTTTAGATATTCCAGTTATAATCAAATATTTTTTTAAATCTGTGTCAAACCGATGGCTGAGTATCATGCAATAAAGCTCTACGGTAGGGTTGTGCTCATTGATTTTCTCCATAGAGAGACTGATTTTAACGATAACGTAACCTTTCACATCAACACAAACCTACTGTGAGAGTTAATAAACATAAAGCAGAACTACACTTTCCTGAAGAAAGATCCATAAAGCATTATAAATCGCATAATCTATTCAATTTCCCTAAATACAATTTTTTAAATATTTCAATTTAAATAAATATTATTTTATAAATGTCTTTATTTATAATAATCCATTTATATACAGTATTACAGATTATATTTATTTTTTCTCTGTTTAAATGCTTCGCAATAAACTTAAGTGAAGTACTGTATGTAATTTCTGTCCCAGTAGCAAAATATAAATTATTACACATTTTATTTATTTATTTTACAACTAAATAAATAAATAATACTCCCCCCCCCCCAAAAAAAAAACTTAAAGGTGAAGTGCTGCATGTCATTTCTGTCCCATTATCAAAATACAAATGATTAAAATAATGTTTGTTTTCGATATTTTGTCAAATATATATTTTGTTTCTTGTAATTACACACTAGCAAGCTACAAATGATTAAAATTATGATTGTTTTCAAACACGTTTCAAACGCTCTAATTTATTCTGCTAATTAGGCGGAAGATACACAGTTTGTATTTAAAGTATATTGCATTTTATATTTAATTTCCATGACTTTTAAGTCAGTTGTTTGATGTAGTACCATAATTTCTACTTCAATTACATCATTCACAGTGCTTTATGGGCAGTTTATTTCTTCGTAAGTAAATTTTCAGTTTTTTATTTTTTAATTTTTTTAATGAAGATTTTCAATTTTTTACACCCCTTTAAACTTGTGATGCATCTTGCACCTAGCTGGTTTGGTTCATTAGTTAATTGAACAAATTTATGATATACTATGGAGAAAATGAATGTGAAAAATACTGCTAAAAGTGGGTGGTCACTGACTTGCGCTCTATTGCACAACCTTCATGACATTTTTTTTCCCCAATAATACAAATTTTCGAGAAGCATTTCATGACAGAAACCTCTATTTTTGTCACATCCACGACACAATGGCCAACTAAACTGACAGCAGATGCTACCTTCACCGTCCTGAGCCAACTCGCCTGCTGTCGTTATCGAATTCGATAAATTTCTCCGAAACAAGCCTCCCATTATTATTCTAATACCTTGATTAGACACAAAATGCATGCAATAAGGTTGGCCGCGATTGATTGTCTGTTTGCTCTTAGAGAGAGGACAGGCCGTTTCAAAGCGGGAGACGTGAAGCCTGGTCCGAACAGTCTTTTGAATAGAGAGACATTGTCTGAGGCTATTATCCTCACGTAGCGTCGCACGTACAACAAACACGTTCAAAAACCGTGGCGATGGAGGAAAGTCCCTTTCACTGAGAGAGCGAGATAAGAGAGGCTGCCTTTGCTTTGGCTTTATCACTCCACGGCGCAGACAATGGAGTGAATTTCAAAGGAGCAGAAACAGGGGAGTTGTCCATTTTGTACACAGTTATCGCCCTCGCACGTTCACCACTTTGTTGAAAATGGAAGGGAAAAGCAGGATGAAAATTAGAAAGAGAACGAGGGAGAACATCCAATAGAGTGTAGAGGTCTCCCATGCCCTCTCGCTGTGATTGTTTGGGGAAAAAAATGAAATGAAGGGAATGGGAAATCAAAACAAAAGACAAAAAGGTGCCACGGCCATCAACCGGACTGTCTCCCTATTTAAAAAACCCTTTGAGTCTGATAGAGAGAGAAAGAGAGGGAGAGATAAAGTGGGGAGAGTCCCAAGAGAGGGGCCCAGATAATGAAAACTCTTGTCTGTTGCTCTCATTGTACCAGGCCAATGCGATGAGAGAGACTGGTAAAGGAGGAAGCTTCATAACTGTGGACCGTTCCATCACCTGAAGGGTGATGGGGGAGAAAAAAAAGAGGAAGGACAGGGTGAGACTTGGCAGGGGCTGAGGTGGCAAGATGGCCTGAGTGTGTAATTAAAGTGAGGCGAGAAGGAAAGCGCCTCTGAAACAGCAGAGGAAAGCTGAGGAGAACACACACCAACCAAGAAACGTATGGTTTGAACGTGTCAATCAAAGACACCGAAATCCATAGACACCTAAAATGAGCCTTAACTCTACTGGTTTTATAGCTGGTCTCCTAGCCTAACCAGTTGAAAAGTAGGGGTGTAACGATTCATCAATATGGCTCGATACATCGATACGATGTCTGACGATACGATGCATCGATGCCACGCACACGCACGCACACAGACAGCCGCGTCTTCACCGCGCGAATACTAAATTGAGCTCTCTTCCGCTTTTTTGTGCATGGATGAATAAATACAGACAAAATTACATCAAAATGCGCGTTTTGGCGAATATCCTAGTAAACACAGTCGGTTAGGCATATGTCTTAACGTAAACAGTTGAGAAAGAAAAGGCATGTGTATCAGTATATTAAATTTATGCTTTCGTTCTTAAAGTGAAAGCACACTAATTATAAATCTAATTCTGTCAAAGAAAAATACAAGTGCTCACTGCTCCTGACTAAATAACCTTTGTAACACCAAAAATGATGAATCTATATTTAATTTATACAGTGAAGACTATGCAGTTATTTTACATTTGATTATTACATTTCTGTAGCGTACCTGAAAATTTCTCTTAGACTGAGCTGAAAAACCTGAAAAGCACTGTTTATTGAACTTGTGTCTTTGTTCTATTGTATTTATTTTCCAATTGTTTATTTTCTTTATTATAAAAAAAAAAAAAGTGTAGGCCTATTTTTTTGTTGTTGTGAATGCCCCAATTGAAGTACAGGATGTGAAAATTTCAGATAAATGTTCATGTTATATATTTTGGTTGCATTTGTGAGTTAATAAAAATGTAGATGGTTGTTTAAAATAGGTATATAATATCATAATATTGATATATCGATCGATATACTCCCGTATCAAATCGAACCGTAATCGTATCGTAGAATTTTTTTGAGGTATCGGCAAATATCGTATTGCTGGGTATGAGCATAGATATCGTATCGTGATGAACCATCTGATTTACACCCCTATTGAAAAGCACACAAAACCCTTCTCAATCCGGCCCAACGACATTGGGGACCAACCAAAACAGCCAACTAGCTGTTTTTTCCCCAACAGGGAGTTAAGGCAAGCAAAAACCACTCTGAACACCTTAGCAACCGTAAAACCCTGGCAACCACCCAAAACATGGTAGTATCATGGTGAGTTTGCAGTTTTCTTCAGTTTTACATTGCAAAAATACAAGAACATGCATTTGATCTCATTCTGCTGTTTTATTATGGTTTACAAAAATCGACTGGAGATTTGTTTCTATTATTCAGTAAATTTACCATGCAAACTAAGGTTTTGGCAAAATACCATGGTAAGTATGAATTAAAAATAAATAAAAAAGTATACATACTAGTACATATGTATAGATATTTAGTAATAATAATTATTTTTATTACTTTTAATTTACACAAATTATAAATTTTCAGAAATCATTATATTATGCTGATTTGGTGCTCAAGAAACATTTCTTATTATTATCAGTGCTGTGCTGCTTGATATTTTTGTGTTATTTCAAAACAACATTGCTACCCAAACAACATGTAGTTATATTTTTATATTAAGAAGAATATATAATAATTTTCAGAAGATTTAGGAATAATTTTGTTCCTTCTTTTATTATTATTATTATTATTTTTTTTTATGACTGTGCTGCTAACACCAAGTTCCAGAAATTTAATTTGAAAAACAGTAACGTTATAACTTGTACAGTAGTAACATTTTCACAAAAATCATAGTTATTATGGCTAATTGTTTAAAGGGCAAATTGCTTTGTGATACTTATTCAGTACACACCCATTCCCACAGCAGCCTGTCCATAACATCACTGCATTCTGCATTCAGTGTGGTGGAAGGGAGCCGGTCTGGATCTCTGGACCCTGTGGGATGTTCTATAGCATCGAGCCAATGAAAAGCACTCTCGCATCGATCTGTAATGAAATGCTATTCTGTACTCATCTCCTTCCTTAGACATATTATTCTCCTATATATTGATTCGACATTCGTTCTCGTCCTCGGGTGCGTTCTCTCTGTAATAGTGTGGGCCGGACAGTAAACGTGAGTTATCTGCTTGAGTCCCACCTATACATACACATCAGCTGCTGTTCAAATGGCCTGGGAATCTGTTAATGCCGTCCGCAGCGAGACCATGCATTTCAGCCTTAAATAGACTTCGCATTACAAATCGCAGCAGCCTTCGGGCCTCTGTATAAATTTACTTAACTAGTTGTTGAAGAATGAGATGTATATTTTATTTAAAGCACCATCTTAACTTCCTCTCTGGATGGAAAGGCAGCAGTTAATGGCTTTCAAAGTCATCAGTAGAGATTGTTCTCATGGCTTACCGCAGATCCGTCTCCAAGTTTTGTTGAGTACTGTGCAGTCTAATAGTCTTTTAAAGGGATCAAAATGT
>NW_015627892.1:277367-280935 GCF_001515625.1 Sinocyclocheilus rhinocerous | reverse complement strand
GGGGGGGTATTGAAATTATGCTTCTGTTGTTGGGGTTAGTGTTTTTGCTGTGTCATCTCTCAGCTAAGGGTTTTTTGATGAAATTTTAAATGTTCATATATACCTTCTCACTGCTCTTTTTCTCAGGTGAATGGAAAAAACTCCATAAAAAAAGTGAAAATGACAAAAAAGCACCCTCAGAATGGTTCATATGACTCATGCACTATATTTACATATCTTCTAGACAGCTTTTTGTGAGGAACATGTCAAAACTACTGCTACCGGATGACTGAATTGCAGAATCCAATCAATCAGTTGTGAACTGGCTCGATTCATTAACTCTAAAGAATGATTCTTTCATGAATTGTTACTTCTCTCATGGACAGGATAAGAAAATGATGGCAGATCAAGATCATAAATGTGAACTCGTCGCCTTTCAGGCCGTCTGCCTTTTTTGTTGAGACCAATTATATTTATATATATAATGTGTGGTTTATCATCTCTACAAAACTTTTATTTTTGTTAAAACATATTATTCGTTGTTTAAATCATAGTTTTTACAGTTTATAAAGTTAGCATAGACTTCATTGTTGTTTCAAAACACGATTGCGACCCAAACAACATGTAGTTCTATTTCAATACTGTACACAATTTTTCTGAAACTATTTTAACTACTGATTCCCCATTTTTTTGATGGTCTGGAGTTTGCAGGTATGCAAGATTTTCAGTGATTAGCAAATTAAATTTCTGGCTTCAGATGATTTGGTTTATACCGCATGAGTAGAATGGTCTGCTTTTATGATACTTTTATCATTCGTTTTTGTTCATTTTGGAGCTCAAATGCCCCAGTTCCCATTGACTTTCATTATATGGAAAACAGTGGGCCAAGATATTCGCCTAAAATGTCTCCTTTTGTGTTGTAAGTCACATGGGTTTGGAATGACATGAGGGTGAGTAAATTACTGATTTTTTTTCTGTGAGAACTATTCCTTTAACTGTAATCTCTTTTCTCTTGCGTTTGATCATGTAGGCAATAAAACGAATCTCCACTGCAAGACTTCATTTTCCGTTGTCCGGCTGATCGTTAATGTGATCTTATTGATTCCTAATTTGGAGAGTGCTGTCAGGGTCACGTCCTCTCCTGACCAGTAGTACAGGCCCACGGGGAGTACGGTACCTGTGATCGACTCGGTGGGACAGAGTGATTACGAATAATAAACAAATACGCACAAACAACGCCCACATTCTCAGCCACTCTGCATCGCCCCTGCAGCGCAGCAGCAGTCACAAATAAATACACTCTGCTGTTGCACAGTCTGACTCACCTGGTTGAGTCAGCACATGATTTGAAAGCAAACCAGGTCAGAAACATATTTAAGGGGCCTGGAGGGGGATCCTAACTAAGATCAGTACATGCAGAACTGTGGTTGGGTCTTGATCGCTAAAATGCTTATAATGGAATTGGTGTCAGGCTCAATGAGTCAGTGATCAAGACTTCTTTCATAACCATTTAATAACTAGTTATGATTAATTATTCATATTTCCCCATGAATGAGCTGATTCGCTACATATATAACCATACTCCATAATATGTTCAATATATATTTCCATTCAAAAGATTTGGAGTTTGAAAGAAGTCTCTTATGCTTGCTAAGGCTGCATTTATTTGATCAAAAATACAGTAAAAACAGTAATACTGTGAAATAATATTACCATTTAAATTAACTGTTTTCTATTTGAATATATTTATTCCTGTAAAGAAAAGCTGAATTTTCAGCATCATTACTCCAGTCTTCCGTGTCACATGATCCTTCAGAAATCATTTTAATATGCTGATTTGGTGCCCAATAAACATTTCTTATTCTTATTATTAATGTTAAAAACAGTTTCCACAAAAATATTGAGCAACACAACTGTGATGCATTTATTTCAGGATGATTTGAGGAATAGAAAGTCTTTACAGTCACTTTTGATCAATTTAATGTATCTTTACAGAATAAAAGTATTAAAACTTTTGAACAGTAGCATTTATGGTTTTTCCACTGAAAAGCCATTATTAAAATAATCATTATTTATGCACGGAATCATATTGTGCTGTACTTTAAATTTTACTTCACAGATTTTAATGCGTGAGGGACAACAATAAAATTTGGTTGAAGTTTGGATTGAATTAATATTATATGAATTGTTATATGTAATATAATTTAAACTTATCATTGTCTTTAACATATTTCTTTCATTCCCCCCCCAAATTAGTTTAAGATAAAAGAAAAAGGAGAGGGAGAGATACTGCAAAGACCCTGCACAGACCGCTTGTTGAAGACCCCTGCTCTGTTGTCCTGATTTTTAAATATGTGAGTGGCCTCTTTTCAGTGTAAGTCTACTGGATATTTTTTACCATAAATCTGTTCACTTCGCAAAGTAATAACACACCTCTGCTCAACAGGGTGCATGATTTTAGGTATCATCCATGTCCCTAGCACAAAACTGCTCGTAGGGTCTGTGCAGAATGATAACAATAAGTACCATAATTATAGTGATGCTTGCTGGAATTAGGATTTGGTGATTTATCTCAAAGCACCACTGTAGGACCGATTAGAAAAGTGGGGGAATGAATGTAGAAATTTCTAAAAGTTGGGGAGTGAGGGTGGGTTATAATGACTTTATGCACATTTTTGGGACAAATAGTTTGGTGTGTTTCTGTTATGATTTGATGAAAATCAAAGTAGTGTCCCATTCTGTAACCATCAAATAACTTATTCATAGTTATAGTACTTATTCATAAAAAGAGCAACAGAGTGGTTGATGACGGGTATAAACAGTGAAATCACCTCTAAGAGAACCGCTGGGGTCCCAAAATGATGATTTGCTGATCACCTGCATCTTTCTTCTCATTCAGCCTCTTGCTATTCCCTCTTTGTCTGCTAAGTGGCTCTGCAGCCCAAGATATCACAGAGCGCTCTCTGTCTCCATTTCTTCCAAAAGCATGTCTCCTGTTTTTGTCTTTTATTGCTTATAATGAGAATTGAATTGTTCAAAATGATAAAGATGTGACCAGCATTGAATACAGTTATGAATATCCAGCTCCTCTGGTGATAGTGGTGATAAACAATGTTTGTGGGCTTTGCTTCTGGTAAGCTTTCAAATGATTCTTGCTCTCTGGTGGTTTACCAAAGTTTAAAGAAAATGCAGTCTCATTTGGCCAGAATTTTGAATTGCATAAGTCTATTCCACATTGTAGCTTTTCTAGCTGAGGACCGCCCACTGACTTGTTTTGTGACATTTGGCGATTTTATTTAATGACATGCTGGGGGTAAAACAAGTTATGTAATCAGATTACTTTTTTCAAGTAACATGCATTACTTTTAAATTTACAACAAAATATCTGAGTTACTTTTTCAGTAAGTAATGCAAGTTACTTTGTCTTCCCATTTATTCACTGACACCTCTCCTGTCCCTGTGTTGAGAGAAATTGGTAGTGAGGTGCAGAGGGGCTTCCTTCAGCCTGAGGCTTATTAATTTCACTTTTGGTGTGAATGGGACTTCACAGTTGCCAAAATGACAACTTAAAAAAAAAAACCCAAAAACA
>NW_015627892.1:257596-277135 GCF_001515625.1 Sinocyclocheilus rhinocerous | reverse complement strand
GCGATTTTATTTAATGACATGCTGGGGGTAAAACAAGTTATGTAATCAGATTACTTTTTTCAAGTAACATGCATTACTTTTAAATTTACAACAAAATATCTGAGTTACTTTTTCAGTAAGTAATGCAAGTTACTTTGTCTTCCCATTTATTCACTGACACCTCTCCTGTCCCTGTGTTGAGAGAAATTGGTAGTGAGGTGCAGAGGGGCTTCCTTCAGCCTGAGGCTTATTAATTTCACTTTTGGTGTGAATGGGACTTCACAGTTGCCAAAATGATAACTTAAAAAAAAAAAAAAAAAAAACCCCCCAAAACAAATAAGTAAGCCAAGCCCAGGTGATAAAATTACCGCAAAAGTAAAGTAATGCATTACTTTCCATAAAGATGAGCTAAGTAATGCAATTAGTTACTTTTATATGGAGTAACGAAATATTGTAATGCATTACTTTTAAAAGTAACTTTGCCCAACACTGATGACAGGTTGTGATTATCTTGCGAACTAAGAGGTAAAACTCTGATACAAAATAACCTGGCAAACTTTAGTAAATGTACCTAACCTGGCAAAAGCCTAACCTTTTTACAAGTGCTTTTCAGTTTTGTGTGCAAAATGCATTGTACAGTCAGTGCACGGACTGTGAGCAGTTTGTGTGCCATCTGAGGCTGAGACTAGTTCAAATGTTATGTTTTTTTGTGTTCTACAAAAGATCCATGTACCCACGTTTTCGCATGTATACCCATGGTTGAAAATTTTCAACTTCTTTTAAAGGTCTACTCAGCCATTTTTTGTTGTTTACAAAGTTTTACACCTATAAGAAATGAGTAGTACTTTTAGAAACAGATGAAAAGAAACAAGACAAAGAAATTAAGTAAAATAGCAGCAGTTACTAATTTTCTAAACAATATTCACAGCAAGTATAAAGTCCAAGACCACTGGGATAAAGAATAGACAATCTTAACCTTTAAATAATCATGCTTGCAGTTGTTTCTATTCTGCAATGCAAAAGCATAACAAAGATTATTATAATATTACCAGGAGGATTTACATCTCAGACCTTCCTCTTGTTAAAACTGTCTAGGTTGATGCAGAACGGAGTTGATTTTCGGCTGAGCCTCCTGCCACTGCGCCGAGAAGTAGTGAAATCAAAGTTGGTGGGCAAAGAACTCCGCTAAAGTTAGCATTGCATGGATGGATTCAAGGCTCCCTGTCAAAACGTTACAAGCACTTGCAGAGCATGTCGTCACGCACCACTTCCCCTTCTCCACATCGACAAACGTGTTTGAGCCGTACGAAGGAAATATTTTAATTAGGCTCAACTCAACCAGCGTAAATGAGAACCGGTCTATGTCAACGGTGGACGTAGACCGGTTGACGGAACCAAACGCTGACTCATTTGGTTGCATCAACTCTTGATTTGAACTCTTGTCGGCGCATGCAGAATGGTGGTTAGGTATAAATCAGTTCAAATATTGTCATTCAATCAGTGGCTTCCTGGAGTGAGTCATCGACTGAAGGGCACGAAACCCGTGCAGTCCATTTCCTATTTTACTTTGGTGATGCAATGTCATATGGACTGTGGGTAATAAGCTGCTGTGAGGTTTATATTAGGGCAACAATTATAAAATCAGGGATAATCTCTAAAAATGATAATGAAAATAGTCAAAAATGAATTTTATTGTCATATTACAGTATTGAAAACTGCATTTCTGTAGGAAGGAAATATTTAAAAACCTCCATAGCCATGCAGCAAGTTACAGAGGGAAAAGTGCATGACCCAGAAAGTCCAACCATATGAGCACTTTATATCAAAGACTTTTAAAAAGGTCATAAGAATATAGTTTTATATGGCCAGTTTGACTCACTTAGTGCTTTGACAGAGTGGTTATGGTTTTTATTATGTTTTAGAAGAGGTTTACCACAGTGCATAACTTTCTGAACAGTAAATGTTATACATTTGAAGTCAAGTATTTCCATTTTACAGAACTGCTTGTCCTAATGGCAAACAAGTCAAAGACTTTGTTTGCGCATGGGTATGTCATTTGTTGTCTGAAGTTTAATTTAGCTTTAAAATATTCCCTTTAACATTCATACATTTACACTTGTTTTTCATAGGCTTCAGTTTGCACCTTATTTGAAGTACAGTACTGGGCAAAATATGGAATGATGTGGCTTTTTCTAATGAAATCAAAGAAATAATTGACAAGCGAATCGATTAGCGAAACAGTTGTTAGTTCACACTGGTGCCGGCTTCCAATGGAGGCACACAAGACCCTTTTGAGTGATAAAACATTTAGAAAAATGAATGCCGCATTTCCACCATAAAGTGCGCAATTTCCAGAACCACACGAGTAGAGATAGAAAAAGACGACAAGAGCTGTTAGTGGCACGCCTTGAAATAAACCACCCAGCATGAAATGCATTCTGTACTGTAGCCTACAAGGCCGTGTTACACAGCCGAACGTGTGATTTCACGTTTCTGAGAGTGCGAGAAAAGCAAAGACAACAAGGCTAAAATAGAAGCTCATCAGAAATCACATTTGTTTTGTTTCATCTCGAGCTGCCAGAGAGTTGGCATGAAAAGATTGATTGCGGAAGCCTCCGCCAGCCACGGAAAGTTCTGGAACGAAGGGGGTGGAGGGTGATCTCCACCTGTCTGAGTGGAGGTAAAATGCGGATTGAGGTTAGCATGCTGCTTTCTTTAACATATTTTCGCTCCCTCTGTAGGCGCTCAGAGGGCACTTTGATCAGCGTGTTATCTGTGTGGCTGAGGCCTAATCCTGTGTTTGCTTCACGTTTAAGCCGGATCAACGTGCACAAATCAAAGGGAATGGTCACAGATCAGAGGAAGAGGAAGACGTTTGCATGCGAGGATGCACAGACTCGCTTAGGCTTAGAAAGATCATCCACTCGTGTATGCGTTTACCTCGGTACAAACCCTCTGGTTGTTCTACATACACAAACACTTCCCCATACACTGACTAATGAATCCTCATTTGCATAGGTTGTGCCTTCTATGTCTTTCCTCGGGCGTACATGTAGAAAGTGCCAGCTTCACGGCAGAACTTGCTCTTGGCAGTCGGTATCTGATGGGTCTGTTCTCACTTATCTGTAAAGCCAACTGCAGAGCGGAGCCAGCCTCCACGCTCCGTAGTGCAAAACATGCTGTTTCTCTCTGCTACCAGAAGGATTGTCTTTTAGCTGTGTGCTTGGCTCAGTTCTCTTGGAGAGATTTAGCTATGACTAAATGCTTCAGAATTGGTATTTTGATCAACATCTCATGTTCTAGTTCCATTAGCAAATTAGCTACTGTTAGTGATGGGTCTGGATGGCTGACTAGTTTATTAGCAAGGGCTAGTTTATCAAGATTTTTTTGTCATTTTGGTTTTAGCTTGATATTTTTGGTGGTGGTGCTTTTAAAAGGAGAAATTTGGAGATGTTTTAGTCTGCTGACAGCATGCTAGCTTTGGCATGCTGTTAGACCATCAGTGTGGTAAATTCTCTCAGTGAAGTTGTTTCTAATCTTCTCCACTTTAGTGCTCCACCGCTAACAGCAATCAAAGCAATGGTTTTGTCCAAAAAAAAAAAAGTAACACTTTCAATAATACATTTCAAGATAATATCTTTTAGATTTCAAGTTGCCTGTGCAAAACAGTTTTCTAGATATTTGTGTTTGGTTGTTATGCGGCATCTTGCAGTGTTTTTTTTCATTGCTTCGTCCCATGAGCTTTGCATTTTTAAGATGTCACCTGAAGTTAACAACTCTTTTAAAACACCTCAAGACAAGGGTTATTATAGTTAACTAAAACTGAAACTAAAAGTAAAACCATTAAACATGAAATAAATTAAATGCCAACTGAAATAAAATATAAATATAATTTCAGCTAGTTGCCAAAGCAACATTCCTCATTTTAATTTAGTTTACCTTGATGTACTAAAATAACTAAAACTAAAACAGAAATAATTTTTTTTAATAAAAACTAGACATATGACAAAACACAGCAAAATTACTAAAACTTTAATAAAAATTAAAAGAAAAACTGAAAATATGAAAATAAAAACTGTTTCAAAAAATATTAATAAAAACTATAATAGCATCTCAATGATTCTAAAATAACACGGCTCGAGACCTGTTCTAGTCTGTCTATCATGTCATTTTCAATATTTGTTGTCTAATAAAAACGACTGAAATTTCCTTAAAACAAGATGAATTTGAGAATCAAACAGTTTTTAGTTGAACCTTAACCTAGTAGTAACCTTGCTATTTTTGTAGATTTATGTTTAATACAAGAAAAAACACTATTTGACGATGGAGTTCAAATTAATTAAAAAAAATACATTTAATTAGAGATGTTCTCTAAAAAAAATTCTTGCCATGGGCCCCATTTTGTACATTATTAGTGTATTTTTATTTCTCGACAGGCTACTCTGGCTGCTGATTTCCATTGTGTTGTTATGGCCAAGTCTCATGAGAAAGGCAGTGCAGAGTTTTATTCCTTATTTTCTTGCAGGCAGTATGATGTGCAAAACACACACACACACATACACGCACCAATTTCTTCCGTAAGCAGCTGGCAAGATGAAGACAAACTCACTTGAGCTCTATCAGCCGAAATGGAAGAGCCGAATGGAAGTTTAGGTGATCATTTTAAATATTTGGACTGGGACGCCATTAAAGAATGCCTCCCTTTATTTAGCAGATAATTCCACCGGCTTTCCAATGACCTCCCCATGGTGCAATCCACACGGAGAGATGGAGCGAGTGAGTACGCCGCTGCCTCTTTCACAGCCTAGGGAGATAATGAAATAACTTATGTAGATGTGCCTTTTTCCCGAAGACAGCCAAGTAATGGCCCTGGGTCCCGATGTCACCAGTTAGAGGGATTCTGGGTAGCAGCATTTCATTAAGGCTGGGTCTGATCAACTCTGCATAAGAGCAGGGCAGACTAAATGGAAGCTGTTATTTCCAGGCAAAATGAAGGGGACAAGATGAAAGGAAGAAAAAAGCAGTAAAAGCTTTAGCCATGAAGAGATAGGACTCATGGTATTGTGGTACATTTCTTCTGAAGATAATTCCCAGGTTTGCGTGGTGCATTTACGCTAAAAGTTCAAGGGGAGATGCACAGGGAAGGTGACCTGATAACAATGGCTTCTCAGGGTAACAAGTCTAGTTCCATTCATTGATATGCTCTCTGCTTTTATGGCTCAGTCAGTGTGGTAAATGTTTGTAGAGCATGAAATACGCAGTCGCATGATTAGAAAGGACATGTAATGCTTTGTCGCAGAGGCTCTTTAGTGAAGACAATGCAAGGGATTGCCACATAAAACACTGGATGTGGTTATGCAAAAAGCAACAATGAGCAAAGGGTAATTGAAGTGTTCATGCTGCTGTAGAAAGGGACAATTCTGTTGACTTATGTTGCGTAAAAGAAATCCAATGCAATGCTTGCATCATTGTGAAAAAGCTTATTATTTGCAACAGCTTAAGATGGCATTACAGAAATTACTTTACTAGTGCATTTTTTTTTAACTCTTACGGTAACGCTTCAGTAATGGAACTAGCTCAACATTTTGGGGTCAGTAAGATTTTTATTACTGATTTAATATTTTTCTTCAGCAAGGACACACTAAATTGATCAAAAGTGACTGTAAAGACATTTATAATCTGATTTCTATTTCAAATAAATGCTGTTCTTTAAAACTTTCCATTCATTAAAGAATTGTGAAAAAAATTTACTTTTGTTTCCACAGAAATATTAAGCAATATGATGATTTTCAACATTGATAATAATATTTATTGAGCACTCATTTTATTTCTTGCCCCCTTAAAGAGAAACTTATCGATCCCAAACTTTTGAATGGTAGTAGCCTATATGTCACATGAGTTTGATTTGGTCAGAGCAACTAATTTCAAAATTACTATTGTTATTTTTACATGTTTATTATTATGGTCTCTTGGACTCCAAATGTAAAGACAGTAAAGTCAGTCTGAACTGAACATGAAAGTGAAAGTCGTATATACTGTTTGCATGTACAGTAGAGGCTTCAAAGCTAATAGACATGGACTAAAAGCCACAAAGCTCGTTTGATTTCATGCGGTTTTAATATTGCTACCAAGGATAGGAAACATTTGAAAGACTTGTGGCTCTTTAATAAGAGAGAGATGAGCAAGAGAGACCTATGAGGGGACTGCAAGGGTATGAATGGGGTCATAAACGCAAAGAGAGTCACAGAAAGAGATGGAGGGCGGCATATGGAGGGCGAGAGACCGAGCGTGAGAAAGCAGGAGCAGAGGAGCATAGAAACTGACTCAAATGATGTGGGATCAGTCTCAGTAAATAAGCACCTCTCTGAGCACAGATTTCAATAAGAGAGAGCCTGGGCAGGGCAACGCTTTAAACCCATCCGTTATTCATGAGTCCAAAAGAGAGACGTGATCCAGCACAGAGAATGAAGAAGAAATCATTTCACCATGTATAAAGGCAGAATCCAATCTAGCGTCCATTAGTCCACACCTAGTCCTCTGCAAAGAGCGGGACAGCCTTGCGCTCTGAAAACAATTATGGAAATGAAAAGAGGCAAATGGATGGTCCACATCACCGAAATGACCACGGAATGAAACTACACGCATAGACAAGGCTCATCGGAGAGATAATCCCAACCGTATAGCGCCCATTGCGGTGACCAAGCAGATGTCCTAAGTGCTATTTTCCTTCTAACGGAATGGCTAAAGTGCTATTTAATAATTGCCTGTGCGACAAATGCTAAAAAAGTGCTAGCAATTATTGTTTACTTCTTTCTTTTCACTGCAGGAAATTGAGGCTGCACAATCAATATAAATACACCTGTTAAGCAAGCCGGGCACTTTGCGCGACTATTATTTTAACCAATAATTCTCTAATGGGGCCTTTTGTTTCACGCTAAACACTGCTAAGATTAGCCTCTGTAGTGGTGCTTTTTACCAATTAGCCACTCCCTCATGATGGTGGGGTGTAAGGATGAAAATGTGAGCTTTCATGCCAGGGGAAGGAAGGTAGGCTTGTATTTAATATGAGGTAAATGGCACATTCGGAAGTGAAGCAAAATGAGAGGCAATAAACAAGTGATGATGCAGTCGCTAACTGCCAAATAGTTAGAGTTAATAGGAGCGTCCATGGATTGAGATTGCTGGCTGCACAAAAATTAAGGCTGTTCTTGTTGGTTTAGGTTAGTATCCAATTATATGTTGAGAAACAATGAAATATACATTGTGTAACTGTTTTTTGTGTGTTAAAATGTGTTATCTTATTCCAGCATAGTACAGAGACAGCTACAATTGAGCTACACTACCATTCAAAAGATCTTTTTCGATTATGTGGAAAATAATGTGTTTTTTGAACCTTAAACCGCATAAACAATTCATTACACCAAATATACAAAATAATGTTCTTTTTAGCAGCGTCATATGACCCCTTTAAAATAAGTCTCTTATGCTCAAGGCTGCATTTATTTGATCAAAACAGTAAAAACAGTAATATTGTGAAATACTATTACAATTTAAAATTTATTATTTATTTGTATTAATTAATATTATTAATAATTATGATTTATATTTATTTAATTATTTAATTGGTTACTGTTGTGATGTATTAATTATTAAATAGGCCTAAAAGTCCTTGAGTTGCTGATTCAAAATAAAGAAGTCAATGTGTGACCTGTAGATCATTGTGGCTATGTGAATTTGCAGGTTGGCGTTTCATGTGTTCCAGCTGGTGGAAACCAACTGTACAGGTAGATTTATTAAAATGTAAATGCAGTTATTACTGCTTGATGTAGCATACAGTGATTCTGTATTTAAATATGTCAATATATTGCTGCACTACATGTCTTTTGACTCTAAAGCAAAGGTCTTCAACGGCGCTCTGTGCCTTAAAACTATTTTTTTTAGGGTCAAATGTTACCTTTGTTGTAGATTTCCTCATTTAAAAAAATGTCACAACCAGATACCAGCACATTTTTTAATGGGATTCTAACAGCGTCAGCATGTACAACAAGATGGCAGACATCCTATTTGTTTGGATAATCCCAGCCTTCATTTGTTAAGGCCGGACCGTGGGCTTGGAACTGCTTCCAAAATACTAATCGTTATAATTAGAAGGCTTGTTTCCAAAGTTCTGTGAAACGGAAACAGGTACAGATGCAGTGCATTACTCATGTATAGCCAGCACCTTAATGACCAGACTCTCAATCTGCATGGTAAATGAATTAGCAGTGTTAAAACACACACACACACACACACACACACCAAGCAATCCTGACAGGTCGATAATGGAGCTCGCATTTGGTCGCTTTCAGAAGCCAGTGCTCTCCTCATATTCGTGTTTCAGAATGATGTGCTTTTTCTTGGTTTATTTACAATTCAATAACACACGGCGGATATTTGGGTGCTATTCCTTCTGGTTGTTTGGCTTTTTGTCCTCTCATAAAAATCAAGAGATTGAAAGTTATGAATAAACCAATGCGGGTAAATGAGACTTATAAAGATATAAAACCCCCAGCATGCACTACTGCGCTCAAAGCTGGAGATCGCTGTTCCATTAGATCATTGTGGCTATGAAAGGATATTTACAGTCTGCCAGACTCCTGCTAGAGTAACGGCAAATGTGAAAAGACCTGCAAGGCCGCCGCAGACACCGAATACCTCATCTATTGCTGTTTATTTTTTAATATGGGATGCTGTATGTCTCCTGCTTTGATTATATATTGTACTGGTGGATTTGAGGATGGCATTTTGGTGACTTATGTTTTGGATTATGGTTCGACATCCAGACTTTTCTCCTCACCATGATGATGTTTTGACACTGTGACCTGGTTGCGCGGCAACAGCGAAACATTTGGTTACCTCGGTTTGATGAAACTGCAGTTATTGGATGTTTTTGAACTGTTAGGTAAATATTGTATTTTTTAAACTAGTTTTTTCTCTCTCTCCTCATTTCAAAGTGACACTTTTTTTTAGCAGTGTGATTTTTAAGATCCGTTAATAACCCCCTACCTAAATGTCAGAGTTTGTGGGGTTTACGTGATTATGAGTGTTGGCTGTATTTGTGTCTGTGCGTGATTAGATTAATACTCATTAGAGATGATCTGTATCAGCCTCATTCATGTCCCCCTAGGTGCTAAGTAACAGCAACCATGGCAATTAAAAACAGGAAGCTGTCATCCTCCATCACGGTGGCATTGTGCTGGCCCCCGGAGACGTTCACTGATATCATTTTTAGTCTTCTATCTTTACTCATACCCCATCCTCTCTGTTTCTCCATTTCTTTTGTACCAAACAACCGTGCTCTCTCTCTCACACACACACATGCAAAATGCTTTGTTGATAACTTGAAAGAGGGTCATCTTTCAGCAAACACATCATTATAACTCACTGGACTTATCATCATTACCCGCTAGATTTAATGCTCCAATTTAGTTTCATCCACTGTAGACTTGGTGTATATGTTTCCCTGCTTAAAACACAGTAAACCAGTCTGGGTTGCTGGTCTCCCAAGCTGCTCAGGCTGATCAGATTTCAGAGTTTTGGCCACTTCTCAGCTGGTCAGACTGGGAGACCACCTCAGATCAGCAAATGGGATTAAGGGTTTGTGTGTGTCTATATATGGATATATAAGTGGTATATATATATATATATAGTTTAGTTTTATATATATTTAGAATTTAGAATGGTATTTGAACTTATACATATTAATTTAAGTTATTTATTTCCTATTTTCGTTTTCATAATAATAA
Source organism: Sinocyclocheilus rhinocerous (assembly GCF_001515625.1). Lineage (NCBI taxonomy): Eukaryota > Metazoa > Chordata > Actinopteri > Cypriniformes > Cyprinidae > Sinocyclocheilus > Sinocyclocheilus rhinocerous. The sequence continues at coordinate 267,371 of NW_015627892.1, read as the reverse complement.
TAATAATAATTTTTTCAGTTTTGTTTTAGTTAACAATAAAAATTCAAGAAAAAAAAAGCAAATAAATAAATAAATAAAAGCAAAATATTTTTTTTTTCGGATGTAAGCATCAAAACAATGCCCTACTGAAAAAGAAAGAAGGCGTAACTTTGATTCTCGCCGTAGTATTGTTGCTGCCGCCGCCATGTCGTGGAGACGCTGTGTTTCGTTGTGAAAGCAAAACTACTTTGTTTGGTCTTCCAAAAGAGGACACAACTACAAATCAGTAGTTAAGTTGTATTTACAACACTGCTCCAGAACAGTTCAAACCAAATATCCAAGTGTGTGCAGCACATTTTATAGAGGACTGTTTCCTGAACCTGTGCAAGACCACCGTTTAGTAAACTGTGGAGCTGACTCTTGCTGCTGACTTGAATGGCGATGCTTCCCGTTTGTCATGGCCTTTAATTTAACCAGAAATGTGCACGCTGCTTTTTTGATGTTCACTAAAATTTTCCGTGTCTTTTTCCCGTGTCACTTTAAATGTGTCCGTTTTGAATGGTTGTTACCAATGGCGAGACACGGCGAGGAAAAGAACTTTCTGCCATCCGTTACTGGAAAATAAATTAAATTACTGGTTGATATGTCCCGATCTCAATAAAGTTTACACACACTTTTGGTCCGTGAATTAGATCTCGCTCGGGTCGCGTGCTGTCGAGGTTTTTCCAGAATAAAATCACTGTGGCTGCTTTCACATATATTTTATGTTCAGTGCCAATCATTGCTATTTCGAGAGTGAATCCCACGTAAATATGCGGATGTCATTCCCGAAACTTTGCAGGATGTATGTGTCCAAAAAACCAGTTTCATAAAAATTCTGAATGGATTATACCCTAGAAAGTGCGCAAAGCGCGCTCATCTTCGTTCATCGCGATCTCACAAAGTTCCGTTATAATCAATTAAGCTCTCTAAACTGCACAATGAATCTCTTATTTATATCGTGTCTGCACTTAGTCACGAGATGATTCACTAGCGTGCAAAACTGCACTTAAAAACTGCGGCGTTTTCAGAGGTGAGTGAATTCTGACAAAACGTTTCTGATTGGCCATTGCGTTCAAGAAATCAACAGATTTGTCTGTGATTGGCTACATTGCTGAACGCTGCAAAAACATGGGCCGTTTCTCAATACCAAGTAGGCTACGCAAAGTTCAGACTTGCATCCTCTGTAGTTCGGACTTCGCAAGTTCAACTCGGAAGTGCGAACTCCCGAGGACGGGAGGACACGCATTACAATAAAACGAAACAAAATGATATCAAACACCACTGCCTTTTCGTTTTCTTCAAAATATGAAACACAACCCTTTTCGTTTTCATTTTAAAAATATAAAACATATTAATATGTGGTTTAGGTAATATGTGCACATATACTCTGATTATCTTCACTGAATGTATAATAAAATTAAATATGTCAAGCACAACTCTGCCTTTTTTGTTAAATGTCAGTTTTAATGAACAACAATAGCCATTATAAAAGTATAACTATAAAGTATAAGAGACAAGCAAACAATTCAGTCAAATGTATGCAACAAAGTCAGAGCTGTATTACGATTAATAAATAAATAATTTATGAAACATAACTTTGTGTTTATAACGTTATGACCTAGAAGAAATAATAGATTCATGAGACCAAAGATTACTGTTAGATTTACCCAAAGTGAATTATATCTCATGTTTAACCCCTACAGAAACATCAGAGCCAGCGGCAAATGTCAGAAGGACCAGCCGAGGTGAGACTGCTCTCGGCAGATACATGAGCACTGAGTGCCCGCTGATTGCGTGGAGCTCACGTCTCCGAAATCGCGAAGCTAATTTTCAAATAGGTGCTATCTTATAAATAAACTGCAGATTTGAGTTTTAAACAACTACATTCTCGCCTGAAATACTCTTAGAACTGCATTTCATGACACAATAACAGTAATATTTTGAAAATTATGCGGGTTTTCTCCTCCGCCATTAACACTCGCTGGTTGGTGCGAAATGCATTCTGGGATACCTGGCTGCCTCAAGTTCACACAAGTCACCTCTGGATGCATCCTTGATAAAAGGGGCGGAGCAAGAACACATCCGGGGATTTGAACTGTACTTGGCTAGATGTGAACTTTGAAATGGAACAGTACTTGGGTGACGACTGATGACGTTTCACAAGTCCACAAGACAAGAACGCATATTGAGAAACGGCCACGGTGAAGGGCCAACATCAGGGATTCCATGACTAACAATTTGGGGGGGCAATTGCCCCCCTTGCCCCCCCCTAATGACACCCATGATGTTGAGTATAATTATAGGCCCAGTGTCATCTGCACTGCATAACCTTCAATCACTATAACTGAGCCTTATCAAGATGCATTTTGAAACATTTTGGTGCTCTTTTGGTCGCCCATTAGCTATTGGGAGAAATGAAGGATGAAAGGCAAGTAAAATAAAAAGGCCCTTTTCTACAAACTTAAGAGAGATCCTCTCACAAAGGAAACTAAAGTTTCTCCCTCTTCTGAGGAAACTTTAATTGCATGTATCGTGGGCCCTTACTCGTTCGGCTCACAGGGAACACCACTCTGATCCGTCCTTAAAATAGCTCTTCAGATGTTTGTCATCCAGTGGCTGGCACGTTGTTGTCTTTGATCTTCTCATCGGATGAGTCTCTGTTTCTTAATTAGAAGAGGTGTGAGCTGTTTTTTTTTCTCCCAGAGTTCCTTGTGTTTATGCTCCCTTCCCTCTCCCTTTATCTACCTCCACCTCGTTTGAAACCGTGGAGAAGAAACACACACACACACACACACACACACACAGACAGAGAATAGTGACGCATACCCTCAGATCTTCGCTGTGGTGAGGCAGAGGAGTGCGGAGGGGTGCAGTCTGCTCCTCCTGCCATGGCTTACTCAAAACAAACAAAGTGCGTCATGATTAGGCAGGGCTCCATGGTCACTGTCAAAGGTGTCATGTCGACTTTTTTCATTCTTTTTTTTTAGTGCCTCGCTCCCTGTCGCCCCATCCTTCCCCGCTGCTATGTGTCACTTCTCGGCGCCTTCTGTCACATGGCTAGAGCTGAGGATGCCACCCGGGCTGGACGTTCACATGGCTCCCATTAAGTTTCCATTAATGGGACCTGTCTGCCCACGTCCCCCCATCGACAAGCTACACCCGAAAATACATCCTGCAGGCTTTTAGCTTAGATTGTGTATGCGTTTTCACACCAGTGACTGCCATATGTCCTGTTCAAAAATTGGGGTCAGTAAGTTTTTTTTTTTTAAACTAAATGAATACTTAGATTTATTGATATATATTTATATTTATTTATAAGGATGCATTCAATTGATAAAATGCAATAGTGAAGACTTTTACATTGTTAGAAAAAATGCAGTTCTCTTGACTTTTTTATTAATAAAAGAATGTAAAAATATATATTAAAAAATATTTAGCAGCACAAATGTTTTCCATGTTGATAATAAGAAATGTTTCTTGATCAGCAAATCAGCATATTAGAATGATTTCTGAAGGATCACATGAGACAAAAGATTGGAGTAATGATGCTGAAAATTCTTGCCGTCACAGGAATGAATTAAAATTGAAAATATATTAAAATAGAAAACAAATATTTTAATTGGTAATAATATTTCACTATATTAATGTATTACTGTATTTTACTTAAATGAATGCAGTCTTGTTGAACATAAGATATTTCTTTCAAAAACGTTTGAAATATGTTACCAAACCTAAACATGCACATTAAACTGTTATATTATTTTCCTTTACTATATTACTTTATTATAACTTTTAATTACTTTAATCCAAGGGAGATTAAATTAGGCATGAAACATTTCATTTTACTTATGTGATGTGATATATCTCCGGTTGATACAGGATAGCATATTTCTGTTATTTTTTCAGTGATAAGAAATAGGGACGGCACTTAACTTTGTTCGGTGTTTGAGGGGAGGGTCGAAAACTAAAGGTATTTATGATTTCAGCTGAAAAGGAAAGTCATTTTAGAAATAAAACAAAACAAAACAAATAAATAAAGTTCTCCAAATTATTGTTCACAGTTAAACTGTAAATAGGATCGATTTGAATTCATACCGAGTTTAAACAACATGTGTGTACACAGCTCAGCTGGCATGTGTGTACAAATCTTGAAAATAGTTATGTTAGCTAAATAAATAAATAGCCACACACACACACACACACACACACACATACACACACACATTTCATCTCATTTTGCAGCCCTCATATTCCTGTTCAAAATTAGCTCACTCCTCTTCCCTGATTCCTGATCTTGTCAGGCAATCTTTATTAGAAGAGGCTGTGTCTTTCATTCCTCTCTTAGCTGCTGGCTTTGTAGGGAAGCCTACTTTCAAATCCATCTTTACCTTCCTCTGCCAAACTCTAAAATATAGCAGTTTGTTCTCTGGGTGGTTCCTCTGGGCTCTTTCACTCCCTCTGTTTGTGTGAATCACTCAATTTTCCCTCTGACTTGGATACTGCTTTTGTGGGACAAACTGGAAGAGAAGAATTAGTGCAAATGGAGCCATTAGCTGTAGTATTGTTTATGTTTTGGCTTTTAAATGACAAATCAATTTACCCCATATTCTGACGTATCCCACAATCCACCACTAGAGACTGCTGGAGATCCCCGTTGAACAACAGGGGCTTTGTGCTAAACACAGACACTATAGTGGGTGCTAAAAACATCTACTGTAAGTAAGCTTCAAAAATAGGGAAGTATAACAGAACTGCATTTTGGGTTTATTTTGCTTTTTATTTTGTTTAGCTTTGTTTTGCATTTTGTTTTGTTTAGCTTGTTTTGCCTTTTGTTTTGTTTAGCTTTATTTAGCTCTTTGTTTTGTTTTTGTTTATCTTTGCTTTGCTTTGCTTTGCTTTTTCTTTTGTTTTGCTTTGCTTAATTTTAATTTTTTGTTTTGTTTATACAGTAGCTTTGTTTTGCTTTTTGTGTTTTGTTTTGCTTTGTTTTGTTGGCAACATGGCAAAACTAAACTATGCAAGAAAGCATTGAAGACTCAAAAAATAATTAGAACAAACAAACAAACAAACAAACAAACAAACCAGTTCCAGTCATTTCCTTTAAAATCAATGTAAAGTTTAAGGTTTGAGTATAGCATATACTGTGCATATACATATATAGCATTAAAGATAATCGGTATGTACCACATGCCACAATTGTTCAATTTTTGACAGGTGTTTAGCTTTAAAAAAAAAAAAATAAAAATAAAATTTAATTAAAAAAGTGTCATATTGGAAATTAGAGTCCTGTTAAATGAAAGATCAGTTTTTTAAAAAATGTTAAATGCTTTAGGTTTCCTTGAACTGGTGGCTTAATTTTTTTGTTTTGTTTCATAAACAGCATTTAGTGCCTTCTTGCCCTGAGTCAGAAATGTGCCTCCACAAAAGTGTGTATATCATCTCTGAACGCAGGGTAAATAAGGTTGACTCATCAGGTGAGAGCTAAACACTACACAAAGAAAGTGTTCTGACACCAAGCCCCCCCAGGTTTAAGTGTGAACGTATCTTCAAAGGTAAACACGCTTCGATAGTCTTTAACGGCATTTACAGCTAGCAGCACTAAGCTGAAGCGATGCCAAAGCTTCCTTTAAAGAGTGAATTAGTTGAAAGACACAAGATCAGAGGGGGCTCTAGATCTGGCCTAAGGCTAAGGGTTAACTCTGATTCATGGTATTAAAAGGTCCAGTCTTTTCCTAGCATAATGCTGTTTACCTTTAATGCTTTATTTTAAAGTAAAAGCATATGACTCTGGTTGAATGATTTCATGATTGAAAACAACTGGCATGGAAATATATAACATATTTACAGCTTTTGTTTTTTTGCATTAATTGGAAATGGGAAATGTTCTCTATTTTTAGCGGCTTTGATGCTAATCCACATACACCTTACATGCAATCATATCTCCATATATAATATGACATATTTCTGTAGATAAAATCCTGTATTGGTTCACCATAACATTTTGAAGCCTGATTTATTTATTTATTTTTAAAGCATGTCATCCATTTTTTTTATTGCTTTAAACATGAATTTCTTCCAGAAAATTCTCTTTGCTGGTGGCCAAACAAAGAATCCTGTTTTTGTTTAGTTTTTTTGAGTCTGTTTCACTCACTCCATTCTCTCTTTATCCCCCACCCTCCCTGTAACCTTCTTTTTTCTACCCTCCATTTGAAAGACTGCCAAGCTCTGTTTGCCTTGATAATTAGGACCCAAAGCGTGCAATCGCAAGTCTATTATAAAAACAGCCAACGCCTGGGTGGTTTATTGATAAGGCATTACATGTGTGGAGGTGTGGAAATGTACACAGGGCTGGTGGCACATCAGATAGATTCTCTTGCGCCTTAAAAAAGAGGCCTTTATCCAGATTAAATGCCATTATGTTCCAACAATGTAATTCGCCAGCTTTTGATGACAAGGAAGCAAAAACATATTAATATATGTAAAAGGGGACGGCGGAGCAGCTGTTCAGTAGACAGTGAGCAGTAGCTAGTGGCTACAGTGAATTGCCAGTCTAGAAACCTTTCTTGTGCACCAACAGCACATCACTGTGGTTGTACTTCTTCACATAAATGTGTTTTTACATTTAAATTAACTTTTATCTTAGCTTTTAACATAGTATAGTAATGTTAACATTACAGTTTTTTCTGGCTGCACTGTAAAAGTAAAAATATTTGTTAAACTTAAAGATATATCTAACCAGATTAAAACATATTTAGTATAAAAGACAGCATCAGTTACCCGATTAAGCATTTTATGACTTTTGTGTGCATAGTGCATATGCTCCAGTATTACTTTTGTCATCCATAGTGTATATAGAAAATGTACAGTGTTTATGTATATCAGTGTTATAATATTTATTCATATTTTTAATTGCTTTTTATTTTTATTTTTAGTCATATTTGTTACGTGCTTTTACCATTTTTTTGTCAACTTTTTAACATTTTTTTCTTTCAGTTTTAGTTTTAGTCATTTTAATACAAAACGTTTGTACTGAATTTTTTTTTTAATCAGTGTTATATTATTTATTGATATTTTACGTTGGCTTTCATTTTTTATATTTTTTTGTTTTAGTTTTAACTTAAGTTTTAGTAATTTTGATATGTGCTTTTGGTATTTTTTTCAATCTTTCTTTATTTTTATTTCAGTTTTAGGGATTTTAGTACAACATTTTTGTACTATATGTACATTAAATTTTAGCACTGTATATACAGTATGTATTATCCATTTTACGGTACCGATTAATATTTTGAATTGACTTTCATTTTTTATATTTTCAGATTTAATTTTACATTTTATTTAAGTTTTAATACTTTTGTTATGTTTCTGTAATTTTTTGTTCCATTTTGCTTTAATTTTATTTTTATTTAAGTTTTAGTCATTTAAGTACTACATTTTAGTACTTTATATACAGTTTTTTTGACTAATACTTCTATTTATATTTTATTAAGCTTTATTTAACTTAATGAAACCAGTTTTAATAGTCTTAGTTTTAAACAACAATAACAACACTATAATTAATTATAAAATAAACGAATTAATTATAAATAAACTAATAATAATAATTATTATTATATAAAATTATGACCAAATCTACATTTTTTCCCCCCTACATTTTAGTGCTGCATAAAGCAACACTACAGCACCATCTATGTTGTCAGACTGCATGGGCTGTTGTGACTTGACACTAGGAAATGGACCAACAAGCCAACGGTGTGTGTGTGTGTGAGAGAGAGATAGCAATAGGCTGTGAGAATAATATAAAGACAGCGAGAGATGGGGAGAGAGAGAGTAATTGTTTGGAGACAGGGGCTGTAGCAGGATTTTAATATGTTTGCTGTCTCCCGGTTCCAATTGGGCCCCTCAGGACGTTGTGATATTTAAAAGTGACATGGCTGACCCTGCACATTTACGATGTGTCATCATGCATCAAGTGCAGAGGTGTGGATTAAAGCTCTCCCTAATGTTGTGTGCATTGGGATTTATATTTCCAATTAAGTCTGCAAATTATATGATCATCCAGAACTATGTGCAAGGCCCCCCCCACGCTAATGGTTATGTTGGAAATGCGATCCGCTTTGTGGCAGGAATATTAATCTGCTTCGCAACTGTCCAATTACATTGCCCATTGCCACATTGTTGACTCTAAGGGAATTGTCCAGGAAAATACATACAACTGAGCTATAGTGTGCAGTTCACTATGTTCATTATAAAGTGCAACACAGGGTGACTAAGTTGCATTGGTTTCTGCAGGATATAGGAGTTATAGAAGGACTTGGCATGTAAAGATCACACAAGGCCATCCCTCTGTGGATGCTGTGATGCCAGCTGTCTGCACTCTTATCTCGGCTCAGCTGGCAGCTAAATAGACCTTGGTCTGTATGGAAAACTGAAACTTCCATAATCCTCAGAGTGCCGGCTGACAGTTTATTTGAATCTGCACTTCAGATGGAATAACAACAGCAATACCAAGATTAAGATTAAGACCAAGTCTCCTAATAATTCTCCCAAACTTTTGAAGATTAATTCTTAATTATTAAAACGGTAAATAATAAAAAGTAATAAATCTGAAGTGTAGTAGTAGTATTAGTCTTCATATGAGTATAATTTGAATCTTAATCACAGTACTAATATTAGAATTAATCTAAGTCTTTAGTCTTAATCTAAGAATCAATATTAATCACAGTATTAGTCTAAAGAGACTAATAACACTAATCAGATTTACACCAATATCCAAATTAAGACTGTGATTAATAACATATAACAATGCTGCGAGTACTGTCTTGGTCAGTCATTCCTGAACAAACTTTACCTGTCTTTTTCAATCAAGCATGCAAATATGAGCATGCCGAGACATGGCCAGTGTTTTGACAATTTCCTGTTTAATGAGACAGGGCTCGTATGAGTCCTTATCTGTGCAGATCCAGCATGCCAAGCACCCAGTTCAGCCATTAACTGCTTAAGGAATTGATAACGGCGCTGAGGCCGGTTCGCCTGATAAACCCACATGTCCATCTGTCAAACCCAGCGCAGACCACGCACACACCTCTGACAGGAACACCGCTCTCCCCATATCCTCAATGGTGTAAATTATTGATTTTAACATGACAGCTATCGGAGATTGTGCTTGAATGCAGGGCTGAAGGAAAGGGGGGAATTTTCTGCTATTGCTGACCTATGACTGCAAAGAGTTTTTTTCTCCAAGGGTGTTGAACAAGAGTGTTCAATAGTCGGAGAGGGAACGAAAGAGACGCTAGAAGGAGAAACAGGGAATGAGGGAGAGGCTGTGGTCCTGTCTTGAGTGCTAAATATAATCATGCTCACACACAGTTTGCTTAGTTTTGAGAGTGACAACCACATTCTAGAACTGAAGTGACTCCCTTCAATTTTCAGGACTGAGGGCTGAACCTGTTCTGTTAGCCTGTAATGTCTGAATGAAATCACAGTCATATAAGGGATTTGAGATAGCTGCAGTGACAAAATGGTAACACATAAATTAACTGGTTTTATTCAAGTCAAAAATACGATTTAACAGTACTTAATCAACCAAAATACCAGCAAAACTAATTTGTATGGCTTAAATCATCTAAAAATGGCCAGGTAACAGTTGCAGTTTACCTCCTTTTACAGTTTATTGCATAACTGTTGTATGAAAGCGTGAGAGACTGGTCTCTCTTAACTTAAGACTGGTCAAAAGTTTGGAATAAATCATTTTTTT
>NW_015627892.1:250858-256573 GCF_001515625.1 Sinocyclocheilus rhinocerous | reverse complement strand
GTAAAAAAAACTATACTGACTTGGTGCAATAAACCCTGTAAATAAAAAACGGCCTGCTTAATCATGTAGCGCGTGTGTGTGTGTGTGTGTGTGTGTGTGTGTGTGTTAATTTCTATATACTAATACATTTTTAATAATTTTAAATAATAACAAAACTTAAACACATAAGGCAGTTTTCAAACTGGGGCTACCTACCCACCAGGCCAATTTTCCAGCTTGTCCCAATTTGGTCTGGTCACTAGTAGCCAGAGCGATGAGAGAAAGGACAAAAGGGTGGTTTTAGGTACAATAAATAATGTGAGGAGTATAAAAAGAGATTTTAGGAAGAGTGAAAATGAAAGAGGGAGTGCAGAGACAGGGAGAGAGGAAAGAAAAGATTGGAAGGGGGAGGGAGAAAAGGAGTGATGGAGGAAGACAGCCCGAGGAGGGAGATCGAGGCAAAGTGAGAATTGAAACTTCTTCAATCTGACGGCGCATGTCTCCCCGGGGCCCATTTTGATCTAAGCATATTTGAATGTAAATATAAGACCGGCTGCTTTTACTGAGTGGTGTCGGCATGGCACAGCTGATGACCACTGGCACTGTCTGACACTCCAGCGAGATCCATCAGAGAGGAAATGCATTCATCTATATGATGTGCCTCTCTCTACAATTATAGATAATTTATACACCTCCTGTTTACACCCGTCTGTTTAAAATGTATAGCTTTTGTTCTCTTCTTAATCTAGAAATCTCTGGGGTCCATAATACTAGAGACTTCGGTTTATAGAGTCAGTTGCAGTTTACCTCCTTTTACAGTTTATTGCTTAACTGTTGTATGAAAGCGTGAGAGACTGGTCTCTCTTAACTTAAGACTGGTCAAAAGTTTGGAATAAATCATTTTTTTAAATGTTTTTGAAAGTCTCTTATGCTCACCAAGGCTGCATTTATTTGATAAACATCTAGTAAAAGCAGTAATATTGTGCAAATATTATTACAATTTAAAATAACTATTTTTTTTATTTTAATATATTTTAAAATGTAATTTATTCCTGTGACGACAAATCTAAATTTTCAGCAGCCAATACTCCAGGCTTCAGTGTCACATGATCCTTCAGAAACCATTCTAATAGGCTGATTTGCTGCTTAATTATTATTCATAATGGTTTTATAATCAATGTTGAAATTTAAATGATATATTATTATGCTTTTACTGAGTGGTGTCGGCATGGCACAGCTGATGACCACTGGCACTGTCTGACACTCCAGCGAGATCCATCAGAGAGGAAATGCATTCATCTATATGATGTGCCTCTCTCTACAATTATAGATAATTTATACACCTCCTGTTTACACCCGTCTGTTTAAAATGTATAGGTTTTGTTCTCTTCTTAATCTAGAAATCTCTGGGGTCCATAATACTAGAGACTTCGGTTTATAGAGTCAGATCTGTATAAAGAACACCCACCCTTCCGCTGATGGTCAGGACGGGTTGTAATTCATGAGTGGAAAGGGATCAGCTGTGCAATGGTCTTAAAGGCATAGTTCACCAAAAATGAAAAGTCTGTCATTGTTTATTCACCCTCATTGTGTGTGTGTGTTTGGCACACAGGGTGTGTGTGAAGCGTCTAGTGCAGTAGTGCAGTAGTGTATTGACGCTGGTAGTTAGTGCATGCTGCACGTTGCATGTCGTGCTGCGCTTTCTGTGCTCTCTGCCTGCTACTCTCTGCTTACAGCTGCTGCCGCTGGCTAGCCTACTTGATAGTGGGTGAAAAGAGGAGCCGAGTGCGTAAGTCTCCTCCTGCCAGTACAGAGCCTCTCCACCACCAAGACTCCTGTAGCGCCTCCTCGCGGCCACACATGGAAACTGGGTATCATACGGTCCCAGGCTAAACTACAGGGGATCTCGGAGCAGCAGTGGGCCCCAGAGACGTGATGTGCAGGCCCACCACTGTGTGGACATGTCCTGCCGTCCGTCAACCACTGTCCCAGCTATGGGCAAATAGCCCCACTGCCTTGTGGTAAGTCTATTGAGACAAGGCTAAGGGAGCACACCCTGACAGAAAATCAATGCGCTGGAGGTGCACAATAGGTGGGCCTTAACAGATGAAGGACCCGGCAACCTCCTGCAGCCAAGATGGGGGACCGGATGTCCTGGGACCACCCTTGCCACCGGGATTTACCTAATCATGGTGAAGATAGTGCTACTGGGGATAGCGCACCCACTTTGGCACTTTAAAACTCTCCTTGCGCAGGTTTCCACCTCTGACCACGGTGATAATATCTGGACCTCACATATGGTTAAAGTCTGACGGCGATGGGGCGTCTGGCAACGGGAGCAGGTATGAATAGACTGGGAGCTCCTAGTCAGAACCCTGCACGGCAGCGGCACAGGGTATTTGGTCGCTATCAACTGGGTTTGAGTGGCAGCTGTTTCGGCAGACCCCTGTGCGACTGAGCAGCCCTATTTAGGGACCGCACTGCTCACCTCAATTGCGGAAGGGCCTAGAAAAGGTGGCCTAAAAATTGCCCATTCAATCACTTACCTGGATAGGTTACCGCGCCTGTCGGGTTATTCCACTACTGCGGTCGAAATAAGAAAAATAAGAAACAATACAGTATAAAACTGGCAACATGGAATGTAAGGACTCTCCTGGACTCGCATGGTTCCTCTGACAGACCTCACTGGAGAACAGCCCTGATCGCTGCTGAGTTGAGCCGTTACAACATCGATATTGCAGCCCTGAGTGAGACCAGGCTTCTGGATGAAGGTTCTCTAACAGAGGAAGGGACGGGTTACACCTTCTTCTGGAAAGGTTTCCCTCCAGGTGGACAACATCTCTATGGAGTAGGATTTGCCATCAAGAATACCATTCTACCAAGTCTCACAGAAATACCTGTTGGCATTAGTGAAAGGCTAATGACCCTCCGTATCCCCCTGGCAAAAAAGCGTTATGCCACACTTCTCAGTGCCTATGCACCAACTTTACCATCTGAGAATGAGGCCAAGGAATGCTTTTATCAGGCACTGGATGAAGCTCTTTGCCGGATCAAGTTTTATGGCTAGCTGCCTTTCTAGTTTTAGAATTTGTTTGTTAATAGTTTTTAGAGGTGCAGAGTGCTGGACAGCCCATTGTATGATTGTGGCCAAGCTCCATATGAAAGTGCGCCCCCCCCTGCGGCTGCAAAAGCCCAACAAAAAGAAGCTAAATTGTAACCGTTTGGGAAACACAGAAGCAAGAAATGAGTTTTGGCGTCTCCTAGATGAGAAACTAAGGGAGTCAGAACTTTGTCTGAGCTCAGAAAACACCATGGAACAACAGTGGACCTATATCAGCTCTGTGCTCTAGACCAGACAGCATTTGCAGGCAATCCGGGGGAAAGTGCAAAGGGAAGTACGGGCCATGCAGAATGAATGGTGGACTGAAAAGGCATATGAAATACAGTCATTTGCCAATAAAAATGACACGTATAACTTCTATAATGCTGTCAAAACCATCTACGGACCAAATTCTCGCTGAGGACTGTGGCATCGACAACAAAATCCAGAGACGCATTAAACAGGCATCAGTTGCCTTTGGGAGACTTCGGCGTAGAGTCTTTCATAACAAGAATCTTCATCCCTCCACAAAGGTCGCCGTATACCAAGAGGTCTGTGTCACTACCCTCCTCTATCGATCCCTCCCCAGCCATCAAAGATCTCACCGATAAAGGCGTGGACGTCGTCATCGGATTCGATGAACAACCGGGAGAGAGAGAGAGAGAGAGATTCACCCTCATGTTGTTACAAACATGAGTTGGAGTTGAAGTGATTACGTTTTTAAGATCCAGAATGACAAAAAGCACCACAGAAATTCTCTGCACAATTGTGTGCTAAATTTCACACCTTCTTAAGCCATATGATGTTTTGTGTGATGAATAAACCGAAATTTAGTTCACAGAAATCCACCTTGGATGATCTTGGCACGATGTCTGATTTTTGAGTGAATCATTCTTTTGAGTCAAATCTTTTTAATGAATCAGTTCATCCAGTTTCCAAACCTGAATTATCTGTTCAAGAATCAGACTGATTTGTTCTAAGTCAAATCTCTAAAATGAAGCAGTTCATCCAGTTTCCAAACCCAGTTCAAATCATTTGTTCATGAATCAGACTGCTTCTATTCTGATAGTTTTGTGTGATGAAAAATTTAAGTCAATATTCATTGACATCTACCTTGGATGATCATGGCACGATTTCTGATTTTTGAGTGAATTGTTCTTTTGAGTCAAATCTTTTTAATGAATCAGTTCATCCAGTTTCCAAACACCGTTTGAATCATTTGTTCATGAATCAGACTGATTTGGTTCTCAAGTTCAACTCACTGACTCAATGTCAACAGGTGAACATCTCACTTTTTTCGCTCCTCACACAAATAATTCTATGATATTTTTATTGTGCTTTTTATCGTTTTTTGAAGCTTGAAAGTTCCACTTCCTATTAATTTAATCTAATTCTTCAAAATGTCTCCTTTTGCATTCCACAGAAATTCATACAGAAAAAAAAGTCATACAGGGTTGGATCAACATGAGGGTAAGTAATTGATTTTTCATTTTTTTGTGTGGATTAATCCTTTAAAATATGAAAAATTCCCAATCTTTTTGTTCAATGATTAAAAGACAATTAATCAAAAGAGAAAGTCGATTTAGGTGACGTCTCATTAAATGTACATAGCAATTGCAGATGATGTTAATCTTTTAAGCAGGGCGAATATTTCATTAATGTTTAAATAATGGAAGATTAAAGCATGCAAAATTTAAGGACCAAAACTCAAAGGGATATCGGTTTCAACGTCTAAATCTTAAACCTTCTTCAAAGATGGCAGCACTGCAGCGTGGACAATGACAGGAACATGATCAAATGTGTCAGGTGAACATCTTCGCATTGAAGAACTATTATTTCTACTTTTGTCAGGATTCTGGACTGTTTTGTTGTGTTTTTCCTCCCCATGTGCTTCCTGTGACCCACTTTCTCCCTGTGTTGATCGTTCATTGCTCCCAGGTGTGTCTAGTTAATTACCCCATGTATTTAAGTTCGAGTTTGTGCTGTCTGTCTTTGTCCGAGATTGTATGTCAACCCTTGTGCTACCTTTGTTCCTGCCTGCCCTGTGTTACCCCTTGGATGTTGATTAAAGGACTGTTGTTTGAGTTTACTCCTCGTTGCTCGCTCCTCTCCGTAGGCAAGTGTGACAGAATCTCGGACCAAAAGAGTTTATTCTGTGTGTTCCCTCTGTTTTTGTTTCCAGTGTTTTTTTCCCCCGTTGTGTTTCATGGATCCCCTCGCCGACCCCGAATACCTCCTCCTCCTGCTGGAGCAGGGGAGAGATTGTTCGAGGACCATACCTCGACCATACTGTTCCTGGCCCTCGTTAATATCACCAGCTATCCGGACGACGCGCTCTGCGCGTTCTATGACGCCAGTTTGAACCCCGCGTGCAGAGCGCTGTCGTCCAAAGATGGTACTCGAGTAGATTTCGCCACCTGTGTAGAGTGGATTCTGGCGAGAAACGGATCGCCTCTCACGTCTCTCCTGAGGATGATCTCGCCAGATCCACTCCGGACCCAGAGCCCAGCCCACCATCTCCCCGCTGCGCGGAGCATGAGCACGAGCCCGAGCCTGAGCCCGAGCCCACCGTTGACGGAGAGCCCGAGCTGCCACGACCGACGAGCCATCGCCGCACGGAGCGACAGAGCAAATGC
>NW_015627892.1:247282-250121 GCF_001515625.1 Sinocyclocheilus rhinocerous | reverse complement strand
GAGTATCCCTTGACTCCGCCTCCAGCCTCTAAGCCCCGGACTCTGCCTCGGCCCGTGGACCCGTCAGCTCCACCATGTCTCCTAGCTCCCTCCTCTCCACCGTGGCCCATCAGTCCACCTGCTCCACCGGGCTCCCTCGTCCCTCCGGCTCCGCCTTGGTCTGGCGTCGACCATCCTGCACCTCGGGACTCCACTCCTCCGGCTGCACCTCGTCCCCTGTCCCACCGGCTCCGTCAGGCTCCTTCATCCCTTCGGCTCCTCCTCAGTCCTCTGTCGCTCCGGCTCCACCGCGGCCCTCCGGATCCCCGCCTCCGCCTCGGTCGCCGGTGCCATCTGCTCCGCCTTGGCCCTCCGGATCCTCCCCGTCGCCCTGGCTCATCGGCTCTCCATCTCCGCCTCGGGCTCCTCCGCCACCTGCTCAGCAGCAGTCAGTTGGCCCCCTGGAGTCATCAGCCCTTCCTCCACCATGGCTCCTCCCCCCCGTCAGCTCCACCGGGGGTCGCCATTATGGCTGTGGCCTGGGTCCTGCTTGGCTCCTCCTGCTCCAGGTCCCTCCTGTTTCCTCCCTGGCTCCTCCCTCCTTCTGATCCGCCCTGGCTCCTTCTGTTTCCTCCCTGGCTCCTCCCTCCTTCGTCACCTCCCTGGACTCTGTCTGCCGGCCCCCTCCCGGGTGCCCGTCCTCCTCCCGAGCCTCCTCCTGAGCCTCCTCCCAAGTTCCCACTTGTGCTCGAGGACGCGCCTTCCGGGAGGGGAGGGGGCGATATGTCAGGATTCTGGACTGCTTTGTTGTGTTTTTCCTCCCCATGTGCTTCCCGTGACCCAGTTTCTCCCTCGTGTTGATAGTTCATTGCTCCCAGGTGTGTCTAGTTAATTACCCCATGTATTTAAGTTCGAGTCTGTGCTGTCTGTCTTTGTCCGAGATTGTACGTCAATCCTTGTGCTACCTTTGTTCCTGCCTGCCCCTTGGATTTTGATTAAATAACTGCTGTTTAAGTTTACTCCTCATCTCCTCGTTCCTCACTCCTCTCTGTAGGCAAGTGTGACAACTTTAAGATATTATTTTCTGGTGCTAACATAAAGGATGAAATAATTTTCAGTCTTATTATAGCTGGAATTCCCCCCTCCTGTGGCTGCTGAAGTATTTAATATTCTAAAATCTAGAGAAACATCTATATTAATGTTGCTTTTTAAGGCAAGCAACATTATTACTGCTCATATTTAGGGTATTTTAACAAAACTCTAACCCTAAGTATTAAATGTTGGCATGTAACTTGTCCCACAGCATTTGTGCTAAGGATTGATACTTACAATTGTGTGGCTTGTTAAGAAAAACTGTTGTATTATATTTCTAAGTTATCAGTCTTACTATTTTTGCTTTGCAGATGATAAAAGATGAAATATTTAGATTAAATAAACGTTGAAAGAGGGATCTGAGCCCTATCTGGCAAACACCCACAATATTATGGCTGCTACTTTTGGTAAGCACTACTTATATTTTCTTCAGAAAATGTAAAACTGTTGTTTTCATGGTTGTGATTAAATATACTCATTGTAAATGACATCCAGAACTAAGGGCCATATTAATATGAGAAGGATTGCAGTTGTGACACAGTTCCTCTAGGAGATGAAAGTTATTTTTTTGAGTGACAGTGTTCTAACCAGCATCCCTCTTCAGTTGACCTTCTCAAACAGGCGCCTGAAACCAAAAATATGCAAAAGAGGCAGAAATAGAGAGAAAGAGAGAGAGGGGATGGATAAAGGGAGGGAGGAACAGATTGCCATCCGTCACAAAATAAACCCCCAGGTTTACCGTGCAATCCACAATTCTTGCAACAGAAGTCAAAATGTAGTTTCTGATGAGTATAGATTACATAACAACATCTGGTTAATCCTCGACCTACAGGCACACAAGCATATTTTTCTCTAATTAGATTTATTTGCTGCTTTTGTTTGATTCGTCTTTACCCCTGGCATTTTGCTCCAGAAGCAGATGTCATTAAAAATTCCCGTGAGGAATGGATCCAAGATTATTTTTTATGAAGATACGGTGAGTGAGAGGATGAAACATCAAGGGTGGCTCTTCTTGATCCTCGTAGCTTTGAGGGTTAGCGTGAACTGCCAGTCTGAGTGTCCTCTTTGATGATGGGAAGGCAGAGAGGACATTTGGTGTTCTTATCTATCTATCTGTCTATCTATCTATCTAGTGTCGGTCGGTCCCTCCATCCATCCATCTATGTGTCGGTCGGTCCATCCATCCATCCATCCATCCATCCATCCATGTGTCGGTCGGTCCATCCATCCATCCATCCATCCATACATCCGTCCGTCCGTCATTCTCTTTTTCCCAAAAAGCTCAGTGACAAAAGCTAAATGAAGCAGCTTAGCTGGTTGCTTGTTAAAGGGGTCATATGATGCGATTTCAAGTTTTCCTTTCTCTTTGGAGTGTTACAAGCTGTTCGTGAATAGATAAGATCCCTAAAGTTGCAAAGACTAAAGTCTCAAACCCAAAGAGATATTCTTTATAAAAGTTAAGACTCGTCCAACTTTATTGTTGCCGCCGCCGCCATGTTGTGAAGACGCTGTGGTTTTCATTGCGAAAGCGAAAATACTTTGTTTGGCCTTCCAAAAGAGGACATGACTAGAAATCAGTGGTTAAGTTGTATTTACAACACTGTTCCAGAATAGTTCAACCCAAATATTCAGATGTGTGCAGCACATTTTATGGATTTTATGGTTTCCTGATCCTGGGAGAGTAGACTACAATGCCGGCTGTTCTGACTCCTAGTCTGTAAGTACGTTTTCATATTCAAAGGATTTGCCACTGATGATTCAAACGAGA
>NW_015627892.1:217727-239829 GCF_001515625.1 Sinocyclocheilus rhinocerous | reverse complement strand
ACATTTCCGTCACGCGCTTGAGGTATTCGGCCAATCACAACGCATTGGATAGCTGGCCAATCACAGCACACCTCGCTTTTTCTGACCGATGAGCTTTGTAAAAATCGACACGTTTCAGAAAGGCGGGGCATAGAGGAGCATCAATAATGTACAGTATGTGGAAAATAATGTGTTTTTTTAACTTTAAACCGCATAAACACATTTCATTACACCAAATACACAAAATAATGTTATTTTTAGCAACATCATATGACCCCTTTAAATAAAGTTATATAGATCTTCCTCTAATAATGAATCATAAGGGTTATGTCCTTCTTAGAGAAGATACCTAGTTTTAGCTATGAAATAGTAGACCAGAGATCTTATCAGTTTCACCGAAGGTCAGAAATCTGCTCTGGATAAGTTTTCACTCTGAAGTTTGTGGGAATGACATAACCGGATCAGATTTATCGAGACATATTGAGCCTTTTTATATAATTTGGAGCTTATCAGGGCCTGAGAAATTCACAGTTGACAGATTTATTTTGCGTTCAAATATTTGAATCCTTGATTTGAGTCAAACTAGTTGGGATCCTGTCAAAGATAAGATCCCACCCAGTTAAAACCAAGACATATGCAGATGTTATGAGAGAAGAAAGGAGGAGAGATGAAGACAGTTATGGGAAGGAGCGATGCTGACTTACGATAAAACTCCTGCAGGTTGAAGTGTAATGGGAGGCCAATGAAGCCTTGATAGCTTAAATTTTATGGTTAAGAGGAATGTGAAAATTTATCGCAGTGGCTGACAGATCGGAGCAAACAGCAGCTGTCTCCCCATTTCTGATTCCAATCGTCCATGAAAAAAAGGGGGGGAAATACTGACTTGCTGAGACCACCGTTGTGCTCAAAGGTAGATAACGTTTGGGAAAAATAATAGCTTTCACGGCAGTGAATTTCACACATTAGCTCTGCAATGGAGGATTATCATCAGGAGCACAAGTCTTGAATTTGCACCTCTTGTCACAGAAGAACCTGCTTTTGTCCCTTTCTCTTTTGTCTTTGTTTTTCCCTATGGTTTTAATCTGTCAGACAATAAGATAAAGTACAACATTTCTACGTTCCATCAGGGCACCCTGCAACGCGTCTCTGATGAGCAGATGGTGACAAACGTGACCCATTCTGATTAAAGCACAGACTCTGGAGACATGAGCCTGACAGGAGTATCTCACCAACTCCCTTGGCATCTTCTAATAAAGCCAGCCATGCTCATCAATCTGTGCGTGCCTGGCAAAGGGTCAAGGGTTGGCTGGTTTGCATAACCTGTTAGTGCCTGCTGGTCAATGTTGTAACTACATGGTTTGCAGGTAAAAGCATCTTACCACATTCTACGTTATTATAGTTTTGAGTGATTTTATTTTATTTTCTTTTATTTGTAGCTTTGTAACATATAGTATTTGTTGGTTTGTGACATCTTCACTCAATCATCGCAAGTTTAGGTTTCATTGATTTTTCTAGTTCATCTTGTTTTTATTTTAGTTTTTGATTTAGTATTTTAAGGTGCCAAAGTTAATGTTCTGGTATTGTTTGAAAAATGTTTTATTCCATTAAATTTCTTTGCATAATCTAGTGTAATTGCTATTTAGTGGCATTTTCAAAATTAGATTTGATTTTAGTTTTTATTAACTCTAATAATAGTGACTCTACTGATGGCCATTGAATATTAGCCATATATTGTGCAATAGCGATTAATTAAAGATATGCAGTCCCATTAGCAAGGATGGCAGATTCCAAATCATGTATTACCAGGAGGGTCCTGTGCTAGGCTAGCAACTGCCATTGAGATGAATAGGAATGCTAATGGACAGCTAGCTACAGGTATTATAGGCCTCCTTGGAGCACAACAGGGTGAAGAACTGGATTTGGTGCTCAATCATGGAGGGCTGGGATGTGGAATGAGAGTCCCGTCAACAGAGTGCAGAGATAATTGCGTACATGAGAGTGAACAGCCTGTGTCTGGTCACGGAGTGAGACGCGAGCGTCATTTAAGTGTCCCTCTGCATCCGCATTTTACTGTCTCTGTCTGCCTCCATGTCTCCCCTGGCATCCAGTGTCTAATTAAACGTGTCCTCCGGCAAGAAGCTGTCCACTTAACACCTTCAATTAGGAAGCACAGCTCCATCTGTACACATTGATGTGAGAGAGGATGTGGATTTTTCAGATGTGGCATTGTCACAGAAAGGGGAACTATTTTTAGTTTGTGTATCTGTGGTTGGGTTAGTGGGAAAGGAGGAGCAAGATGGGCTGATAAAAAATGAGAGATGCAAAAGTGTGTGCACCCATGTCTACATGTAAGTGAGAAATAGAACAAAGTGTGTGTGTGTGTTTGTGTGTATCTCTGCAGGACACAGAGTCTTGGTAATGCACCGCAGATCCCACTGAAAGTCTTGTGAATAATTGACAGGTCATTATTTATTATCAGAGGACCGGCGCTGTGTTGCTGTACACGGCCCTGCTTCATTAAGTCAAAGTAAATGAGTGAATTCATGCTCCAATTACTCTCTGGTGAATTTCCTCTCTCGAGTCGCTCTACAGGAGGAACTGATCGCTGCAGCTGCTGCTGTAACTTTCAGCACAATTATTTACTATTATCGGCATTTAGGGGGTCCGTATTACCTGCTTGTGAATGAATTCATGAGGAGACTTCTTGCTCCCTTTCTAGTTTGACAGTATTTCAATTCAATTTACAGACAGTATTTCAATTTTGCTGAAAAATGCAACCTGTTGAAAAGGAGAACTCGCAAGGCTCAATGTGACAATGAAGAAAATTAAGTCCAACTCTAGGCCTTTTCATGTGACTTGCATAATTCATATTTGAATTGAGAATGATTTTTAATTCAAATTCCTGAATTTGAATTGAATTTGAATTAAAGTAGCAGCCACAATGCAGAACTGCAAATTGAATGTAAATGTAAGGAAGTAGAATTTAATAGAATATCTCTTTTAAAAATTCACCTATATAAATTTGTATTTAAGTTAAATGTACTTCGTTTAAGGGACCATTTTAATACCTTGAATTTCTTTGAAAGGAATCCAGTTCTTCGTCCAATGACTGTGTCCAATTCTTTGAGAGGAATCCAGTAAATTCCTCTTCCTGTCATTCTATTTCAGATTTCAACTTGGCCAGTTCAGTTCATAAATTGAAAGCGAGATAGCTGTTTTGACCTCCAAAAGAAAAGTGTTAGAGATACATGTACAGCAGCATCATGGAAGGGCAAATTTACTTGGTTGCTAAGTATTTGAGCTTAGAACATAAAGTCCTAGCAATAGCTTAGATACATCACAGAAAGAAAAAATGTCCTTTTGAATGTGGGTGTATTAAACTTTACTGTCTCAGCATGCTTTTGTAAAAGTAAATTAGTTCCGTAAATAAGAACCGAGACACCATGACGACAAGTTCCAGTCTTGTTTCAGGCATTTTCAGGTTTAACCTTCCCCTTCTCCTTGTTTCTTGTTGCTTTGTAAAAAAGACATCATTAGTGAGCTAAAGTAATGTGTGAAAATCACAAGCTGGCCCTGTCATACAGAAAAAAAAAAATTCTTAAAGTAGCCTAAGATGGCTATTTAATCTTCCAGCTGGTCAATCTAGCTAGGCTGGTCTCAACTACAGTTAACCGGTTTAAATAGCTAACACTAGCAAAACATGTTAGGTTGGTTTACACCTTTGGTTAAAGACTTTTTTTTAGCAGCTAGGGTGCATATATCCTGCAAATTGTCTAGTAATTGTTGGCCTTGCTTTGAAAGGTCAGTATCAAACAGCCCTGACGCTAAAAACATCTTAAACCAGTCTAAGCTAGTTTGCTGGCTAGTCTGTTGGCTGGTTTTAGAGAGATGTTGCACAATTTTTAGCTGTTCAGGCTGGAAGAGCATCTGGCTGTCAGCTAAACCCTGGTTTAGCTAGGCTGGGAGCATAGGGTGGTTTAAGAGGGCTTTTCCCACAGGGAGGGTCAAAGTTAGAAATTGCTTGAACTTTGAGCATTGTGTTACAATGCTTGACTGCCATATAACTATGTAGCAGCTGCTTCACTCCATAGAGTTTAATATATTGGGCAACTCTGACACAGGTCATGCAAAATGGCTTTTATTGGAAAAGGCATCAACTGCTTTTTATTCTAGAATGCGCAAGTGCATTATCTGGACAAGCCTGAAAAATACAGCATTTTAGCTTGATTTGAGCTACATGTTATTTAACAAAGCTACATGTTATTTAAAGTATACTTGACAGCTTTGGAGATTTCCATCTTTCCCCAATCAGGTAGAAAGGAGCTGCCCTGGGGCAGCACCAAGATGGCCATCAAATGGATTGACTTGCTTAAAATGGAGTAGAAGAGCACCTGATAGCTTATTAGCATTCACTCAATCAACTTTTTGTCTTGTCTGCAGGTCCTCAGACTGCCTGTGACTGATCGAAAGATGGAAACTTCTGGCAGGCACTGACACTCTGTTATGTCTGGGCAACGGCGGACCTGAGGTTGCTGCTTCAGACCCAGCGCCCTCTGCACACACTTTTGTCTGTCTAATTAACACCTGTGTGTGTCTGGCTCCCAGAAGCCCAGACACCTGTCCCCCAGTTCCTAGAGCTGCTGTCAGCCCCATAAGTGTGTCCGTGTGTATGTACAGAAGTGTCTGTGTGGGTGGGTGGTAGATGGTCATCGCACTTGAATCCATACAATTCTTGTTAAGTTTTGTAAGTCTGAGAAGAAAGTTACCCATAAGTGTACAGGGAGCGGAGGTAGTAACTGGACCGCAAGAAAGCTCTTTGTTTTTTTGACGTTTGCTTTATGGTGTTGTTTACTGTGTCTGAGCAGGAGTGATAAACAGAAATACTGAGCGCAGGAGGTGAGGAAAAACAGGAGAAACACACATCACACGCCAGCAGGAACTAATGGGGTCATGTAAACCAGCCAAAATTGACCCCTTAATTTAACCTTCATAACCTCAGATTCCCCTGGTCTACCTTAATTTGAACTCACCTGCTTACCCACAATCCATTTCACTCAAGTAGGCTGCACCCTGCAGACACAAGCTTTCATTTCCAGCCTCTGTTCTGAACCGGCCTTCCCATCCTCTCACAAATTGAGTTATTGAGTTCACACTTCCTCCTCCTGCGCTCCAGCCTTCAGTCCGCCATCCTGCTGGGAGTCACCGTGGCTGCTCAAATCCAGTTCTCGTCTCTGCTCCCATGGACAGCAAGAGATTATGAGCGGCAGTGTATCAGCTGAGCGCCGTTGCTTTCGCCTGCACCCGTGCCACTGCACAGAATGAATAATTTAAAGCGCCAGCTCGGGCATGCGAAGCCGCCTTTTCTGGACTATTAGCTACACAAGCAGCATTAGGCTCATAGCTGAAATGTGGTGCCGTTTCTCTCTCTCTCCCCTCTCGCTCGACACAAGTTACATCCTATACATACAAGGCCAAGCACAAACTTTCAAGGAGGAGGAGTCAGGCTGGATAGAAGATGATGATTTGTGATAAATTACATTTTTGCAAGGTAAAAGAGGGACCATAGGTGCAAAACAATGTTTTTTATTATTATTAATTTTGTTGTATGGTTATTATTATTATTATTATTAATTTAACATGTCCATATAGTTCTTTTTTTATTTCAGTTTTTTTATTCTTCTTATTTTTGTACTTTAAGTTAAACGTAAAGATAAGAAATTATGCCTTGGCAACTGGCTGAAATAAAATAAGTTCTTTTTTATATATATGTTCTTTTATTTCAGTTAACAATTATTTTATTATTTAAATGGTTTTAGTTATAACCCTGGTGCAAAACTTAAATTAATATTTAAGAGGATTAAGAAAGAAAAGCAAAATTAAAATTGTCAATTTCCTCAGCTTAATTTGATTGTATTCAAACCTGTATGACTTTCTGCAAAACACAAAATAAGATATTTAGAGAAATGTTTCAGCTGTTTTTGTCCATGCAAAGAAAATTATTGAGCTCCAAATCATCACTGGAGTTTTTAAAACTCAAACATTTAAAAAATATTTTCTTTTGTGTTTCTCATGAAAGCATACTGTCATACTGCGTTGGAACAATATGACGGTGAGTAAATGAAGACCGAATTTTCATTTCTGGGTGAACTATGGCTTTAAATAAATGGATTGTGGGGGCTCACTGAATAATATACAGATTTTTGTGCTGAAAAACTGCACACAAAAGTGGTGCAATTATTTAGTCCCAGAAGGAAAAAGAGGAAGTCAGTAGGAACGAGTGTGAAAACCGGTGATGGAGTGGGTGTGAAGATGATGTGATGGCAAAGTAGAGATGCTAGCTTTAATGAAAGACTGTGTTCAGGCTGAAGAGTGTAAGTCTGTCCGTGTGCTGACATTCGACATCCCCCTCTGTGACACCACCCTGTCAGAAAGAACAGACTGAAGAAGGAGAGAGCAGGAGTACATGCCATGTTCACCCAGAAACAGGAAAAGAGAGACAAAGGCAGATCTGGAGAACAGGCAGTCTTACATTTAAAGGAATAGTTCAGCCCAAAATGAATTTCTGTCATCTTTTACTCACCTTCATGTCTTTGCAAACCTGTATGACTTTCTTTCTACCGTAGAACACAAAATGAGAAATTTGGCAGAATGTCTTAGCTGCTTTCTTCCATATACCATTCAAAAGTTTGGAGACAGTAAGATTTGTTTGTTTTTATTGATTTATTTTAAAGAAATAAATACTATTACGCAGCTTGAATGCATACGATTAAACAAAAGTGACCGTAAAGACATTAAAATGTTACAAAATATTTGTATTTCAAATAAATGTTGTTCGTTTGAACTTTGTCTTCATCAAAGAATCAGTTTCAACATAGGTAATTAGATAATCAGCTTATTAGAATGATTTTTGATCAAATACAGAATATGCAGCCTAGATGAGCATATGAGACTTAAAAAAAAAAAAAAAACTTAAAAAAAATTCTTACTGACTCCAAACTGTTAAATGTTAGTGTTAAAGGAAGTGGATGGAGACTATTTGGTCATAGTTTTTATATTTCAATTAAAATATCTGGTAAATTTATTAAATTTGGTAATATTCATAATTTTTATAGCATCTAATCTTAATAATATTATACATATAATATATTTAATATATTATAATAACATTATTTGATGTGTGAAATAAAACCAAATATTCAAACGTTTTATACATTTATTTAAATACTGTATGTATCAATATTTAACCAAATCAACACGTGAAAACCGTCCTTGTTGTGAAAATCTGATTTCCTGAAATAACATCCTGTCAAATTCAAGTCACTTCACTTTTCATTCTGCTATATATCTTTTTAAGTTGTAGGTAAAACACATTTGGACCGATATGAGGGTGAGTAAATGATGACATTTTTCATTTTCATGTGAAATATCCCTTTAAATTCAAGACTTGTTGAAAAGTCTAGGTCCTTGAAAAAGTCGTGGAGTCTTTTAGTGATCCTGGATAATAGTCCGTTCATTTCGTCCGTCAAGTCTGATGTTTTTGACAGATTTCACTGACACGATTGTTTTTTCCCCCCTCCGCAGGTTTGGCACTGACTGAAAGCTGGCAGACACCCGGAACAAAC
Organism: Sinocyclocheilus rhinocerous; assembly: GCF_001515625.1. Lineage (NCBI taxonomy): Eukaryota > Metazoa > Chordata > Actinopteri > Cypriniformes > Cyprinidae > Sinocyclocheilus > Sinocyclocheilus rhinocerous. Next base: position 232,228 of record NW_015627892.1, on the reverse strand, counting down.
CCGTTGTTTGTCAGAGGTGTCACACGACGAGAGCACCGCATCCCTGTCCTCTCATGCTCCTCATTTCCTCTTCAAGCAAAGCTTGTTTAGAATGGGCGTCGTCCGTGTGTGTGCGTGTGTGATAGGGAGCCTGAGGGATGTGAGTCGGCACGGCTCTCAGAGTAATTGAAAATGTGACCTGGAAAATGTTTGCCCAGCAGAGCATGAAAGTTACCTCCGGAGCGCCGGCTGAAGCTCACCTGCGGTGCGGACTGGGAGGGCCTGGGAATGCTGGGATATCGGGCTGAGAGCCACTTTATCCCTGCAGAGCCATGCACACCGACGTCTCATGCATTATTCACAGCCTCTAAATAAGCACAGATCAGACCACTAAAACCCAACCTGCTGGCCCTTTCCTGAGGAGTACCTCTCTTACCACTGACCTCTGCAAGGACATACAAGTGTGTATGTGTAGGCCAATGTGTGAAAGAGAAAGAGACAGGAGAGTTTAGATTGACAGTAAAATAAATATAGTGCATTTCATAACACTGTACTTTTTAATGTGTTGTTTAAAAACAATTATGGAAACTTTATTGCTGTTTGTTTTTATAGTAAAATTTGACTATTGAATCTTGTATCTAGTTTTAAAATGATGCTTTGGCTGTCAAGATAAATGGATAACAAATCCCAAATTAAACACATCGTTAAGTGCTGAAAAACCTGCTTAATCCAGCTAAGACCAGGAAACCAGTTTAGCCATTTTTTTTTAAAAGCAGAGGTAGCACTAACCAAGTGGTCAAGCTGGTCTTCAACTGGTCTTACAGCATGGCCAAAACTGGCATTTATTTGGTTTAGTTGCACAGCCAGCTAGTCTTCCAGTCTAGTCAAGCTGAAAGTGCCAAAAACCACTCTAAAACCAGCCATTTGACCAGTCTGGGAGACCAACTAAGACCATTAAATCTTAGTCTGGTCTGAGAAAGATTTTTCAGCAAGAACAAACATAATTGATACCTTAAACCGTGTGGCTGGTTGAGGAGAGGTGTGCTATTGTAAATTAGCTTTCAGATTTGTTTAACTGTGGATACAATTGGTGACAAAATCCCTTAGATTTGAATTAAAGATGGACTTGAGTGACATCTTGAGAATAAAATAGAATATCATAGAGCCAGTTGACCAGCCTGGGAGAGGAGTGGTTTAAGGAAGTTTTTCAGCATACACAGATATAAATGATACCTTAAAACAAGTGGTTAGTTGAGGAGAGGTATATGCTTTGGCTAATTAGAGATCAGATTTGTCTCATTGTGGATAAAATTGGTGACAAAATCCATTAGATTTGAATTAAAGAGGGAATTGAGTGTTATCTAGAGAATGGAATATAATAGAGACTTTTTGGATGATGGGCTTTTCTAACCCTAGTAACTGGTTAGCATTGCGCTAAAAACACTTTAGCAACTACAGTACATAACAATACCCTAGCATTGTGGCAGTGAGTTTTATGAGAGAAATAAAGGCTAGACATATTCAAAAAGCAGAAGTCCCATAGTTTAACCCCATTTTGTATGTCTCTGACCTTGGATATGACGAAAGTTCAGTGGTGAGGTTTTTGTGGAAGTGGAAAGCTAGAACACATCCTCAATAGCTTTGGCACATGAGCAGCTAAATATCTAATCGCCTTGTGTTGGCATGAAGAGAGCATCAGTCTGGCACTTCCAGCAGCATTCTAACCCCACACCTGGTCCACGCGCACCTATTGATTCGGCTAAATAAGCAGACATGGGATTGATCCGTGTGCACACTCCCCAACTAGCATGCAAATCAGACAGAATCAGACACCGAGCGATGGAGAGAGAAAATTCTGGCAATCGCCCTCTCTGATCATACAGAATTGAGGTGAAAATCTCGTTCGGAATGAAATAATGCTCGGAAGCATCAGCAAATCTGACTGCAATTAATGGTGTGGATGAATGCAATCAAAGCATCACCTCTATCTCATATGACCAAGGAAGGTCCTCTGGGTCATTTTCATTACCCACTATAATTATTTCAAGAAATCTAATTAGCAAAAGGGGCTTTTGCCCATTTTATTGAAAGAGACAAAGCAATGTCAAATCGCAAAGATATCCGAGCAGTCATTTGCAGATGGTACTCAAAAGGGGGCGGGGCTACACACTTCAGTGAGCTTTCTGTGTTTGTCGAAATCTGTCTTTTCAGTTTTTGTGTTTGTTTGAATGTCTTTTATCCTGGTTGGGAATGTTTGCAGTTGTGTGTATGTAGGAGTGTGAAGCTGAATGCTTTTGAAGCGCTGCCGTCTGTGTTGGATGCAGACTGGCGAGCGTCTTTATTCCCAATCTCACGGCCCGGCAGTTATGTTGAGGGCTCGGTGATGAATTGGATGGCTGCTCACTCTCCCTGAGTTTCGCTTCTTCTCTTTCCCTCTCTCCTTGTTTCTCACCGTTCCTATCTGTCTCTCTACCTCTTTTTGTTTCTTTCTTCTCTGCTCTTGATCACTGAAGTAGAGGCTCTCTACAGGATGGAAACTGTCTCTCTCTCTCACACACACAGATATCATGAATATGTAGGGGGTCCTTGCTGGAGCACATCCTGCTCCATGAGGAAAAGCCAATACTGTCTTTCCACAGGCTCTCATGTGGGGGAATGCTGGAGGGAAAAGACAAAGGCATCTGAGCAAAACACAATGTCTTCACCCCAGTTCTCCAGCCGGGTGTCCAGTGTACACTACAGTTTTACTCCAGATCTGTCCTAATTCTACATGCTAAAACAACCTGGGGTGTGTTTCCCAAAAGCATCGTTAGCCAACTATGTTCGCAAGTTCCATTGTTACCAACATAGTTCAACGATTCGGTGTTTCCCGAAACCATAGTTCAAACGAACATTCGCAAACAGCGTCGCAAACTTACGTGGTAGGAACTGCATATATTAAAGAGAGGTGTACGCACGTTTTCTGTGCGTACGTTCGTTCTATGAATCACACGTACGCACTTTGAGAAATGATCGTAAAATCAAATTTAGGATTCTTTCTACGCAGTATTTTATAAATGAGGCCCCTGATGTTGAACTTATAAATATATTCTTCACAGGAAGACTTGAACGCACCAATGACGTTTTAACTTCTTTTAAGGGACTTATCTCTTGCTAAACATTAAAAGTGAAGTGTGTCATTCACGTAGCACTGGCATTGCCAGTTTGTGAATTTGTTTTCATCTGTTGTTAAGCAGATTTTCCATCTTCCATTTGTTGAAGAAACAGATGGTCCTGTCCCAAACTCACAACATTGGCTGGTCAAGATGCTTAAACATCCTGCAGTGTTTTGATGTTACCGCATTTGGAGAAATCAACCTACCAAAAGCCAGTGAAGTTCTCTCTAAATGTTAAATTGGGACAGAAATGGTATTTTAATGAATAATTACACACATCACCTTTAAAGACTCAAATAAACAGCATCTGTATAGAGTGCATAAGTTGAGCGAACCGTTGCAGCATTTCAGACATCAGTAGGTCACGACTCATTGGTCTCACTTGTAAGTTGCTATGGATAAAAGCATCTGGCAAATGAATAAATGCAAATAAATTTAAATATAGATGTGCTATTAAATGTCATACATGCCTTGGGAACTTCAGAAACTGCTGCTAGTAACTTTAGACATACTAAATCTTGCAATCATGATTCTGCAATCATCAGAGGATCTCCATTATGTCTTGACCCCCACAGAGCCTGTCCTCATTCTCCCTGCAGGAGTCCATTTGCATAGGTCAAGATATTTTATAACGAATGTTCTCGTATTGCTAACGGCCTTCATCAAATTCGTGCAGCATGGGTATGAGTCAGCTGAGACTCTCTTTGGTTTTGTTCTCCAGTCCAAAAGCAGACTCATTTGCAAGCTACATGTTAATCGCACTTATTCGCACACCATTGACCTTCTGTGGTCAGGTGGAGATGAGAGAAAGCAATAATGTTTAGCGGAGGGTAAACCCATAACAGAACCTGATTATGATTTGGAGAAGAACTTGGAGTGGGTCTCTCCCATACAGAGAATTGAGAATGAGAAGAGAGACAATTTGCATTCCAATTTTCAGACAAACCTTTGAGACAAGAAAAATTCTCACGTCCGTGTTTCATAATCGTCCCTTCTGACTCTGGGCGGGATAGAGAATGTATCTGAACCAAATGCTGAGTGGCTAGTAATTTTGGAAAACCACTAGCCACAGTGGCTGGTGAGCAAAAGAGTTAATGTCAAGCCCTGTATACAGTGAATACTTGTATTTATACTTGTATTGCAGTAAAAAATGTGGTGTTTAACCGGAGTACGGTGGTGGGGGTGCTTGACATGTGTCAAACACTAGAAAGGGGTGCACGCTGCAAAAAGTTTGGGAACCACTGCTCTAGAGTGTTCATATGATGTGAATTTGTTTTGTTTGTTTTAGTATATTAAACTTACTATATTAAATCATAGATGAACAAAAGGTTGGCTTGAGCAGTAAAATATGTTAGCACACTATGGCTAATATAAAGCTGTGCTATGAAGGAATCATGTAGAAATGCAGCTAAAAACATACTTAAAATTGATAGTTCACCCAAAAATGTATTATTCACTTTAGGGCTGGGCGATATGAGCAAAAATTCATATCTCTGTATTTTTTGGCTGATTTGCGGTATACGGTATATATCTCTGTATTTTGTATTTGGATTAAACAAATAAATAAAGTGAATGCAACCATGTAGGCATATATTATGTGCAAAACAGGGTTAAAATCACATTATATTCTAACACTGTTACATTGCAATCTAAGAACAAAAATAATGCTTTTAAAGCAGAAGTTAAATTTACTAAACTAAAAATGAATGTAATAAAAAAAAAATGCACAGAATAATTGAGTAAAAAGGCTATTTTGATTACCCCATTAGAGTCACTTTACAGTTAGTGCTATCATAAAAAATACACTTCAGTGTTTGCCACAGACTTGGGGCCCTATTTTAACGATCTAAGCGCATGGTCTAAAGCGCACGGCGCTGGTGCACTCAGGGCGTGTCCGAATCCACTTTTGGTAGTTTAACGACGGAAAAAACGGTCGGCGCGCCCGGGCGCATGGTCTAAACGGGTTGTCCCTATTCTCTTAATGAGTAATGGTGTTTTTTGGGCGTAATGTGCAATAAACCAATCAGAGTCTCATCTCCCATCCCCTTTAAAAGCCAGTTGCGCTCGCGCCATGGCGGGTTCGCTATTTAAATGGCGGAATGTAATTTTTCATTTTTAAAAATGTTTGTGTGCTGCAGCGCGCGTGTTTAATAAGCAAAGTGTACGCGCGTTATGCACCCGCCTATAGGTGCATATTCTGAACACACCTCGTTTTCAGACCAGCACGCCCATGGGCGCACAAATGGGCGCAAATGCATTTGCTATTTAAACAAAGCGGTGCAGGGAAAATAAGAACTGCGTCGGGCTGAAACTAGCAAAAACACTTGCGCTGCGCCTTGTGCCGCATTGCGCCGGGTGTATGATAGGGCCCTTGCACTCTATTTGTGGCGGCATATATATATGCAAATTCATTCTCTGCCAGCAGGAGGCACTGTTGGAGTGGTAGAGATCTAGGTTTCCCTGGTAACGCTGTACACAAAGCAGCGTTCCGCTCACAAACGCTGCTTTATCAGATATTACATGCAACATGAAAAGAAAATGACATCCAAAAGGTTTCCTTCAGAAATACAGTGATATAAAAACACCCGCACGGGGTTTCGATTTTGAAATGTGCAGTGCTCATGTTTATTCAACCAAGTCAAAGCCTTTTAGAAAATCTATTTGTGTCGGTCAGTTTTGATATTGTGGCAGGCGCCACAAATAAATCAATGTATGAGAAACACTGCACTTGCAGGTTTAAAATTCTACATATGCCACATCTATTGTCCAACTACAAATATTTCAGCAAAATGCATATTTTAGTCAGAGTTATTGCGCTCCTATTTCATGCTCCGTCTGATTGGCGCACGTGCGCATGGCGGCGCTCGTTCTAAATGAAGTCTGTGAAGTTTAGCAGAGAGCACCGCAAAGCAGAAGTCTCATGCACTTCTGACAGCAAAATGGAAATATTTCCATGGCTTTCTAACATTTACACATTGAGAATATGCCTGTGAAATGTAAGTTATGCATTTGAGGAAAATAGCACATCTCAAACACATTAAACAGTTCTTCTCTGTCAACGGCACACGCAGCCTTTCTGTCAGAGCATCTGACAGGCCGAGCCGCTTTAAACTGAAACTATAAACTATCGGCTACTATATCTTACCAGTTTTTTAAAGCCCTTCATATAAAGCTTGTCACGTTTAGAACAAATTGTATCATGCATTTTCTCTGCAGCAGTTTAGTCTGTGTCCTCCCTATCAAACTCGATATTGATGATATTGCTTCATACCGTAGGCTATCGCTTATTAAAATATATCGATATATCGTACAAACTCGATATACCACCCAGCCCTTTATAAACTTTCTCTCGGCCGTGACTCATATCTCATTCATTCGAATGTCTTCATAATGTCATGTTATGACTTGAACACGTGACATGCAATTGTCAATGATATCATGATGTCAAATCTGACTTGTTGCATTTACAGATGCCATTTTAGAATGGATGCAGACAGTGGGTTTTTGGGGAAGAAAAAGAAGGAAAAAAAGCCAGTGGCTTTGGAACAACATGAGGGTGAGTAAATAATGTCAAAATCTTACATTTCGGGTCTTACTATATCTTTCATTTATAGAACTAAAAACACCAAAAGTATAATTACCCAGGTTCACAGAAAAAGAAAAAAAACTTATAATTTAATTTGTTGTTTAAAAAATCTTTTTATAAAGAGGCAATAAACTATGAAATATTAAGACTTGTTTTCATGAATTGTTATTTGAACATAAGTGAATTTTGTTTTAGTGCACAGGCTGTTTTTTTTTTACTTGTTTATTCTTAAAATAAGTGAATAATTCTACCAGTGCAGTAAGACAAATACATTTGTATTGAAGATGCATTCTTTCAAAAGTTTATTATATTATGCATTATTATAATATTTTTTACTAGGAAATGTTAAAAAAATATTAAGAATAGGATTTTTTGCACTGCCCTGTAGCAGCATTTTTATTTATGTCCATTACTTCTTGTCTTTTTTTCTAAACTCATTATCTACTTTGAGACCCATAACGGCCCAACACTCCATTAAATGGCGCTTTTGTTGAATCAGAGGTTGAAATTTCTCTCCTCTCCTTGCGGCTGTGCCCCTGTGGAATTCATTTCGGGTTCTTTAGACCAGAACTGAGGCACAATGGCAAAGCCAAAGCTAGTGAAACTCAGAGTGGGTCGGCACACACTCGGCTCTTTAATTAGTGCATTAGCATCTCATTTTCATTAAGGTGATGTATGCCTCACTGAATGACTGCTGAGAGGTGGGCGTGGGGTGTAGTGCCTATGCATTTTTAGTGGTGTTTAGCCCCTTGACTCGCCACCTGGGCCATCAATCACGAGAGTGGGGGCCGGCTTTACATGGCCTGCCTCCGATCTTCATCATAGCAGCGTGGTGCGGTAAAATCTACATCATCATTACTGTAAGCCTTTACCATTAAAATCAGTGCCTCATCTGGCTGTGCCTGTGTTTGAACTGCATTTAAAGGAATAGTTCACTCCAAAAATTACATTTTAAACATCTTTAAACTTGTGATATAACACACAAATGGTTTTGGAACAAATTTATGATACTTGCTGCTCCTGCATCCTTCCCCGCTCATTGTAATTGCATGGAAAAGAATGACTAGCTTGACCTCTTGACCTTTGGAGAAAAAAAAAGTCATACAAGTTTCAGATGACATGAGTGTGGATAAATGGTGATAGAATTGTAATTTTGGGGCGAACGATCCCTTTAAGAATAATAATTAAAAAAAAAAGTGTGTGAAATTTTGCTGCTGCAGTTCTTGCATCAGTTTTAGATTGAAAGACCAGGTTTAATGGTGCTTCAAAGAAATAATATATTAAAGCATCAGATTAAACAGTTTTTCAATTACCATGTAGTGTGGAACTGATTATCTGTAGTTTGATCTGATTTATTTAAAAGAAATACATTTAAGTTTAAAATGAGCTTTCCGTTAAACCCGCTCTGTGGGACAGAGAGTGTCTGAAGGACTCCCCAAATGATACAGTAACACATTTTTTGTGAAATGATGTGAATTTAATTAAAAGATAATGTTGTCTTTATTTTGCGAGATACTGGCCCTCCTACCTCTTTCCCCTTTGGAATCGCTTTGTGTAATCATACTGTGTGGGAGGCGGTAATAGGCTGTCAAGGGCTAAATATTTGGCAAACAGAAGGACCTGGGTTGAGCACTGTTGCACAGGTCTGTGTGCTGCATCTACAGTGTTGTGCTCTGCTATACTGTATGCAAAACAACTTGATCTCTTAGGACATTCTAATGTTAACTACTGCAAATATTAGCCAAATCAGACAAAAGATCAGATTTTTTTTCTTTTTTAGTTTGTTTGTTTTTGACATGGACACACACACACACACACACACACACACACACACACATTTTTAAAAACATCCTCACAGTTTGGGGTCTGTGAGGATGTTTTTAAAAATGTTTGTAAAATGTTTTTAACTGTCTTTAATATATATTTGAATATATTTTAAAATGTAATTTATTCCTGTGATGGCAAAGCTGAATTTTCAGCATCATTACTCCTGTCTTCAGTGTCACATGATCCTCAAAAATCATTCTAATATGCCGATTTTCTCCTCACGAAACTATTATTATTATCATTATTGTTATTATTATTATAATTATTATTAATGTTGATAACAGTTTGGTAATGTTTTTGTGGAAGCCGTTATACATTTTTTCAAAATTCTTTAAATAAAAATAAAAAGGTAGTTAAGACTTTTTATGTCACAATTCAGTTCAAATATTTTTCACACATTTCTGAGCTTATGTCTCACAATTATAAGAAAAAAAAAATCTATTCTGCAATTGGAATTATGAGAAGAAAAGACTGAATTGTGAGATAAAAAGTCACAAGTAAGTTTCGTATTTGTTATTCCATGGTTGGCACAAACAAAAGTGAGTTGTAAACTCAGAATTCAGAGAAAAATTGAATTTTGAATAAAAAAAAAATTAAAATTGTGAGTTGAAAACTGAAGTCAGAATTCTGAGTTTATATCTCACAATTGAGTCAGAATTGTGGGGGGAAAAAATCTGAATGGCATGTGAGATAAAAAGTTGTAATTACGTTTTTTTATTTTTTGTATTCTCTGGCAGAAATAAGCTTCCATAATAAAGTTAAAAACAACTGCATTTGTTTGAAATTTAAAAATGTTCATATTGTAACAATGTAAAAGTCTGTTTCACTTTTGATCAATTTAATGCATGCTTACTGATCAAAGGTATTAATTATTCAAAATGTCTTTATTAATATTCTTAAAAAGAAAATCATACTGACCCCAAATTTAATTTATTTAATAAATTCATAAATTGAATTAAAAACATAAAAATGCCCCACATAGACTTTTGTGAACATCTTTGTGAGTCAGAGAAAAAAAGTTGCATAACACTCACATACTCTCAAGTGGCAAGACAAGAGGGATCACAAAACAATGACACGGTCTATAGGAAACTTAATGGCCGAATAAAGGTCACAATAAAATTGTCATATTCACAATGTTTCTTAATTTTATACTGACAGCACAATCCTCACAAATATGTATCATGAATATTCAATACATCACCCAGTAGGCTGACAGTCATAATGTACCTCATGCAGGGAATCTCAAACTCTTTTAATGAATATGGTTTTAGCATAGAAAATATTGTTGGATTTAATAGAATTCCATGACGGCACACCGGTTATCTGCTTCACGGCAGATGTAGCAACACCCGGACACTTGATGAACACTTGAAAGGGAAACCAGCCTCAGAAGTGGGTTCTGCTTGCGCCACTGATGGGCGACTTCAAAGAATTTGCTATACAACATGACAGGCCGTGGACACAAGCCCTTTGAGTCCAATTCCAGCTTAGAGAGAAATTTACTGTCTATTTCCAAATTATTTTTTTTTTTTATTATCTGAGATTAGCTTTTACTGTACATCTGTGCTGCCGTTGCCTGGAACTGCTGATGTGTTTATACCGAGGCTGATTTTTATGCCATTTTGGCAGCTGTGGATATCAAGCGCTTTGATTTCGGGGGAGTTCTAAAGGAATACCGACCACAAGCCCTGAAGGTAGAAGTTGTTTATTTGCTCAGATATATATTAATCTAATCAACTTGCCTCCTGTGCAGCCAGTGCAGAATTTAGATTGGCTGCATGGATGGAGAGACTGTATTTTCTTTAAAATAAAATGAAATAAATCAGACGGCTACCAGCTGAGCTATTTAAATTCAACAGCGGCATTTATGTCTGCAGCAGAGATGAGTTTGATTGTGCATTGTTGGGTCTATAAAGACCTTTCAAGGACAGCAGAAGACATATAATATAAGCCAAATAAAACAAAGGCTGTATTTGAAATATAAGTGCAGAATTGAAGATGCTCTTTGCATGTTTTTGCAAAAAATTTTTTGTAAAGGGAACAAATCAGTAGTCTATCTATCTATCTATCCGTCCGTCCGTCCGTCCGTCCGTCCGTCGTTGTACCATTCTGTCAGGTCATCCATCCATCCATCCATCCACCCATCCATCCTTTCTGGCTGTCTGTCATTCCCTTTATCTATCTATCCATCTATCTATCCATCCATCATCTATCTATCTATCTATCTATCTATCTATCTGTCTGTCTGTCTGTCTGGCTGTCATTCCCTTTATCTATCTATCTATCTATCTATCTATCTGTCTGTCTGTCCGTCCGTCGGTCGGTCGGTCGTTGTAACATTCTGTCTGGTCATCCATCCATCCATCCATCCATCCATCCATCCTTTCTGGCTGTCTGTCATTCCCTTTATCTATCTATCTATCTGTCTATCTGTCTATCTATCTATCTATCTATCTATCTATCTGTCTGTCTGTCTGTCTGTCTGTCTATTATACTGTAGTTCTATATATCGTTCTATTTTTCTGTCCATTTAAATCTATCGTTCTGTTGTTCTATCTATCCATCTATCTGTCTTTCATTCTATCTATCGTTCTGTTGTTTTGTCTACCCTTCTTTCTGTCTAAATTCAGTTCTCCTTTTGCAGTGGAACCAAGGCCTGAAATGCTTCTTTTAGAGACTGGAATTTTTTTTGGCTTAGTCATACAACTTGTCCTGGGGAAGTAAGTCAGAGAACTCTTTGTTTTTGCATTAGTGTGGATGGGATACATGGATACACATGTACATATCTGTGTGTATTTGTAGTGTCATCTTGCCATCAAATATGACTTATTAAAATGAAATTACTCAGCTCTCTGACCCATGGCAAATAGCACAAGCTGCAATTTGTCTAACAGTTGAGCTGTGAACAAAATCTGATTGGCAATAATTTAGCTTTACAGTTGCTATACCCTGTGCCACCCCATCCCCCAGCGCCTATCCCATCCAAGTGTGTGTGTGAGTGTGTGTTTGTGCTCACATGGAGGAGAAACATGGCAGATAGGAGCTGGGGGTCATTGAGCCAAGCTGTGTGATGATGGCAAGTCTCCGGGGGCTGATGGGAAATGTAAATGCTGACGGCTCTTCTCTGATGAAGGCTAGGAGAGGAGGAGGGAGAAGAGGAAGGTGGTGATGAAGGATGTTTGTGAGTGTGAGGGGGGGTGGTAGTGTTCAGCGAGGCACAACGATTCCGCAGGGCTGGGTTTTCACTGTGTCGACAGCCACCTGCCATCCCATCTCTATTTCTTTCTATCTCACACACACACATACACACACTGCTCTCAGATTGCTGTGGTTTGGAGGAAGTTGCTGATGGATGTTAGTGCTTAGTTTGAAACAAACTTGAGAATGTTTAAATAGATTGAATAGGTTGAATGACAAAACACGGATGGGACTAGTTTGTCCTGAATATTTCACATATATTGTGATTTCAATCCTTCCTGTCTGAATTGAAATAACTTATAACTTATTACAGTAATATAGAATGTGCAGTTCATCAAACCTGAATTTAGAGTTTTAGTCTGTTTTATAACCTCTATCCATTTTGTGTCTATTAATGTGATATGATTTTTGTGAGGGATCAATTTATTTACTCATACTTATGAATAATAATAATAATAATAATTATAAAAAGGTTCAATCTGTTAACATTGGTAATGCAATAGGTATCATGCACTATAAAAACTATTTTTCTTATTTTTACTTGTTAAAGTATGATGTTCATTTATAAATATATTAAATTTTTCAATTCAATTCAAGTTTATTTGTATAGCGCTTTTCACAATACAAATCATTGCAAAGCAACTTTACAGCAAATTAAGTTTCTACAATATTTAGTAGTAGCTTAAAATATAATATTGTTTATTTTTAGTTATGTAGAATTTAATATTAACCAAGATTAATAAATGCTGTAAAAATTATGTTAATTTTTTATTTAAATAATGTTAACATAATAGAATATTATGTTAAAATTTACATAATACATTTTAAAATGTTATTACATTTTGGTAACACTTTACAGTAAGGTTTTGTTTGTTAACATTCGTTAACTAACATGAACAAATGTTAATAAACGCTGTAAAAATATTCAATATTCATTGTTAATTCATGCTAGTTAATGCATTAACTAAGTTTACAAATGAGATTTTGAAATGAGTGTTTTTTTTTCTGTAAAATTTATACTTGTTTTGATTTTAAATTATTTTAGTACCCTTACAAAAAGTGCAATAACAGTATTTGATCTATATTATGATACATCAAAAATAATGATTCTTACATGGTACTCCAATACTTAAGAATATCTGTAAATATTACGTATGGCATTCCGGTAGTACTGTCCAAGCAACGAGTAATACAGTAGTACTTTTTTGTAAGTGTATTTTTAGCAGTAATAAGCCCATGTTTGGCTTCCACTTCCTCTCACTGATTTGATGTGCTGACACTCTCCTTGCGTTTACAGTCCTGTTGATGATTTGAGGAAAAATCTGTACATATACGTATTTTTTTCAGAGCATGAAAAGTTCAATGAAAGAGGCAGAGGAGAGAGGTAGAGGATATGGGCAAGAGAATGGGAGTGATGAAAGAGAGGGAGAGAAGCAGACGATGGGCTTGCAGTAACTCTAGACAGGTTGATGTAGGTTCTGCAATGAACATCTCATAAAAAGTGCTATCCTTGGGCATTAAGAAGATATTCTATCTCCTCCTGCTAACGGCAAGGCCTGAAATCACCCTCTCTATCAACGTCAGGCCCTTCTTGGTACATACACTAGTGCTGTGCCCAAACAAAAGAAAATACCTCATTGTGGCTCTCAACACAGAAATGTTGGTGTAAAGTCAACGTGAAATTAAAATGGACTCAATTCTTGATCTTACACTCTAAAAACTGCTGGGTTAAAAACAACCCAATTTGGGTTATTTTGGCAACCCAGCGCTGGGTCAAAAAGGGACGAACCCAGCGCTGGGTTGTTTCATGCTCTTATATGTTTGACCCAGCATGCTGGGTTGCTTTTTTATGGTTTAAAATTACTACACTGCTAGGCTAAAATGAACCCAAATCGAGTTAGACATTACACCTACAAATCTTGTTCATTTTAAAATCACTTTTACACACACAGAATGACTATCTAAAGGTAAATATTTATTTAAAACAAGAGAAAACAGTCAAAAGTAGCATGCAAGAAATGCAGAAAAGTATGGCATTAACAGCTACAGAGTTTATAAATGAAGCATTAAACATTTGTTGAATATAACTTTTAAGATCAAATTTGACTTTTTAAAGTTTTTTTAAATTGTATATATTGTATAAAAATATTATGAAACACTATTATACAATAGTTGTACAATTAGTTAATAGTTTAAATAAATATATTGCTTTCAGAAAGCTACTTCTTTACTGAAAATTTTCAAATTTTCATGTACGTGGAGGGCTGCTCTTTAAAGGGTTAGTTCACCAAAAAATGAAAATGGTCATAATTTATTCACCCCTGTGTTGTTCCAAACCCATACAAACTGCTAATTTTTGGAACACAAATATATTTAATATTCTCTTAATTTTTGTCCTCCATTGCAAGTCTGGGAGACCAGTATTTTCTTCTGAACAGACATGTTCGCTATGATATAATTTAAGATTTATTCATATATAAATATTGGCGTGGATTACTTCTACAATAACTCTGTATTTTTGAATCTTGAAAATACTGATTATCTAGACTTTCAATGGATTAACAAAAAATTATGAGAGAAATTTAAAATATCTTCATTTGTGTTCTAAAGATAGACAAAAGTCTTATAGGTTTGGAATGACATGAGGGCAAGTAAATGATTTTTTTGTGTGAACTATTCCTTTAAGAAAGGAAGATGATGCGATTTCAAGTTTTCCTTTCTCTTTGGAGTGTTACAAGCTGTTCGTGAATAGA